>NC_057802.1:449127622-449236719 GCF_018294505.1 Triticum aestivum | reverse complement strand
GGAGCCGCAGCCGCGACCGGGTGAGTGTGTTCTGCTCGCCACTCACGTCGACCGCGGCTTCTCGCTTCCTCCACACCCCTTCTTTCGAGGTTTCTTGAATTTCTTCGGGGCTCAACTCCATCATTTTACTCCCAACACCATCACATACCTTGGTGCATTCGTGTCCATGTGCGAGAATTTTCTGGGGTGTCGACCGCACATGGGTCTTTTCAAGCACATTTTCACCATCCGCTCCCAAACAGTGAAGAAAGCAAACTCAAACGACGAGAAAACCCATGATATCCAGATGTGTGGGGGTCTGGGAATCCAGAAGAGGAAGAGGAGTTCCTTCCCTTCGATGACTTTTCATGAGTCGGTCAGGGGCTGGCAGTCGACCTGGTTCTACTGCCAGGATATCATGACCCCAGGCCAGTCGATTGGACTTCCCCCTTTCTCTTCTGATCGTGTTCAGACTCCATCTTTGCTGAAAGTGACCGCCGCGGAGAAGGCGGAGACGGGCATGCTGGTCGAGAGAGTAGTTCAACTGATCAACCAAGGTGTCACCGGCATGGATCTGTTGGAGGTGTTCCTCAGTCGGCGCATTCAACCACACCAAGCTCGTGACCACTCCATGCGGATGTACTCCGGTGCTGGCGACACTGCTCGGGTTCATCCGGAGGAGGTGGCGGCCAAAACAGTGGCCCAGTGGCTGAGGGGCATCATCGGGAACAAGGACAACCCCAGGGGCGCCAGGAGAGTCAACCCTTTCTGCGACAGCAACAAGGCAGACAAGGTTTGGCCACTACAACTGATTGAATTTGGATGTGTTTTCTGACTGTTTGTTGATCCGACTGATTTCCACTCGGCTCCTTGTTTTGTAGATTTACACAGAGATGTACTCAATGCCCAATGGCGTACAAGCTCTGGAGCAGGACCATGAGGGCGAGGACAGCGCGGAGGAGAGCAGCGAGTGGGAGTCACCAGCCGACGATGATGAAAATGAGAGCGATGAGTCGGACGATGAGGAGGTAGCCGACTCACCACCCCGTTCCGAACGTCGATCCAAGCAGCACCATGATCCCGCGGGCAGGCGCGGCAAGGCTGTGGCCTCGAGCGCCCCATCTCAAAAGCGCGCTCGGTCTTCGACTCCAGAATTGGCTGAGAAGGTCACCAAGCAGCCCACGATCAATCCTTCGAAGGCTCGGAAGACCTTGCCTAGAATCAAGATGGACGTTCCTGTTGCTTCTGGGTAAATGTTCTTCCCGTATTTTCTTGTTTTGACCGATTCTCTTGTACTGACCGAGTGGATGATGAACCTTTACAGCCCGGCCTCGGCCGCGACTGATATGGATATCGACAAGACCCCAGACGACGAGGAAACCGACGACGCAGCTACCTCCAAAGCCAGTAAGTCTGCCCGACTCAAATTTATTTCGACGACTAGATTGTTTGTCAACTATCTCTTTGACTTTCTCTGTTTGTTGCAGCTCCACAGGATGTTGTTGTGCTCCCGGACGATGAAGAAGAAGTACCGTTGAGGGGAAGGAGGAGGAGGGACAAGGAACTGAGCGGGAAAGCGCCTAAGGCCCAGGTTCCTCAGTTGACTGTGATGCCTGGGACGGCAGTCAAGCGATCGACAGATCCAGCTTGTACCAACGTCACTTTCGCTGTCCCGTTGTTGACTGATTGCCCATCAGGATCAACTTCTCAGACTTCTGCTGCACCAATACAGCTCCACGCATCAGACCCAGCTGCTGCTTCGACTGCTCTGCCATCATCCTTTTCACCGCGTATCGAACCCCGGACGACCCGCCGACTGCCGCCAAGGAAGCTCTTCTTCAGTTGAACCTTGTGATGGGGCAAATGAAAGTGGTGCATGAGGCCAGTCAGGTGGCCTTCAACGCCGGAGCTGCTCTGCAGACCAATGTCCAGGTTAGTTGATTTCTGATTGATCATATTTCTCGTCCGATCACCCACTGGGGTATGACTGTTTTGAAGTTGCACAAGTCAATTTGAGTCGTCTTGGATTGGATCTTTGAACTAGTGGGGGCACTCTTAGTGCACCCACTGGGTGTAGTCCCCGAGACCATAGTTGACTGCGGGCAGTCGACTGTGGTCTGAGAATCTGAATTTTGCCACTCGGTCTGGACGGACCAGGTCGAATGAAACCAGAACTAGTGGGGGCACGCTAAGTGCACCCACTGGGTGTAGTCCCCAAGACCGTGGTTGACTGCGGGCAGTCGACTATGGTCTGAGAACTGCTTTTTTTTAAAAAAAACTCGCGCTGGGCAGACCATGTCGAGTGTTTATTCAAACCAGTGGGGGCACGCTAAGTGCACCCACTAGGTGTAGTCCCCGAGACTGTCGTCGGATGTTTGATTCGGCGGTAGTCTTAGAGTAGCTATCACTGTGATGTCTTTTTATCTCAGTCGACTGATATGGCTTATACTGCAAAAATCTTGTGATCTTGGCGCTCAGCTTTCTACAATGAACAAGTAGCAAATCAGCCTCAACCTTGATCTGGAATTGGCCAAGAAGAATCTCAAGACTGCTCGTGATGAAGTAGCTGCCATGGGAGGTAACCAATCATCAACTGCCTATCTCACTGCTGGCACTTTTCCTTTCCATTTTTTGAACCGAGTGACTCCACTCGAGCAGATGTATGTAGTGAAAACCGTCAACTCCAAGCCCGTCTGAAGAATGTTATTTCGTTAGAGAAAATGACGCAGGCTTTGGAGAAGAAGGATCTGGATCTTGCTGCTGCACAAAAGGAAGCGCGAGAGAAAACGGCGCTTGCTGACAAGAAGCTTGCTTCAGTCGGCAAGTTAGAAGAAGAGACCTCCAAACTGAAGACTGCTGTTTCTGACGCCAATCGGGAGGTAGAGCGACTGAAGAAAGACAAGGACAAGCTGGCTGACGAGATTGGGAGCCTCAAGGCCAAGAAGGGTGAGTTGGAGTCTTATCTGGGCCAGCTTGCTGCAAAGCTGGTCCTAAAACTTGAAGGTACTGATTGACTGACTTATTACGGTCGGCTGTCAGGCCTGATTATACCGTCGACTCACCATTTACCCAATTGTGCAGAGCTTTGTCAAGAATTTGAAGCGGAAACTGGGCGGGTCGAGACGGGTCTCGATCCCATAAATTGTCCAGTCAAGGATGATGTTGCGATGAACGTACTGCGGTTGGAATCTCGTATGGACAGCGTGGTTGCTTATCTTGCCCACCTGAAGGCAGTGATGACTCGGGTTGACGCTGAACTCTGGCCTCAGGCGGAACTGTCTCAAGACCTCGAGTATCTGATGGCTCGACTGAATCAAATACTTGACCGAGTGCAAGAATGGAAGAAGTCATCTGCTCGCCGTGGCGCTGATGTCGCGTTGTCCCTGGTCCGAGTGCACTGCAAAGACGTCAAAGAAGATAAGCTGGCGGAGCTCAAGGTTGCTAACACAAAGAGGCACACTTTCTAGTCCTTCATGGACACTTTCCTTGACGCCGCCACTCGCATTGCAGACAACATAGACCTTGACAGTTTCTGCGACCCAGCCAGTCCTTCTCCAGACGCGTGACCGAGAAACATTATGTTCCACCTTTATTTGCCTCGGAATGCCGAGTGATTGTGTAATTGTTAAACTTCTTCGGGCTTGATGCTCGAATACTTTTGATCCGTTGTCTAGAACTTTAGGATTTATCTGAACTTGGTTTATCTCTGAATATGCTTGTGTTTGCCTTCGAGTGGAATTTGCTCTTCACTCGGAATAATCTTTGTACTTGAGATGCAGCTATTGTACTTATGGCGCAGCTCTGAGGAGAAGGTTGTAGTCGACCTGCACCTCGTTGTCCTTGCGGATAGGGATGGAGCGTACGTTGTACTCGTGGCGCAGCTCTGAGGAGGAGGTTGTAGTCGACCTGCACCTCGTCGTCCTTGCGGATAAGGATGGAGCGTACATTGTACTTGTGGCGCAGCTCCCAGGAGAAGATTGCAGTCGACCTGCACCTCGCCGTTCTTGCAGATAAGGATGGAGCGTACATTGTACTTGTGGCGCAGCTCCGAGGAGAAGGTTGCAGTCGACCTGCACCTCGCCGTCCTTGCGGATAGGGATGGAGCGTACATTGTACTTGTGGCGCAGCTCCGAGGAGAAGGTTGCAGTCGACCTGCACCTCACCGTCCTTGCGGATAGGGATGGAGCGTACATTGTACTTGTGGCGCAGCTCTGAGGAGAAGGTTGCAGTTGACCTGCACCTCGCCGTCCTTGCGGATAGGGATGTGTTTCAAACTTAGGCGAGTACTGGACTGTAGCTAAGCCCCCGAGTGGGAGGGTTGCTCACCACTCGGTAGGATTTTTCAAACTTAGGCGAGTTCTGGACTGCAGCTAAGCCCCTGAGTGGGAGGGTTGCTCACCACTCGGTAGGATTTTTCAAACTTAGGCGAGTACTGGACTGCAGCTAAGCCCCCGAGTGGGAGGGTTGCTCACCACTCGGTAGGATTTTTCAAACTTAGGCGAGTACTGGACTGCAGCTAAGCCCCCGAGTGAGAGGCTTGCTCACCACTCGGTAGGATTTTATAAACTTAGGCGAGTACTGGACTGCAGCTAAGCCCCCGAGTGGGAGGGTTGCTCACCACTCGGTAGGATTTTTCAAACTTAGGCGAGTACTGGACTGCAGCTAAGCCCCCGAGTGAGAGGCTTGCTCACCACTCGGTAGGATTTTATAAACTTAGGCAAAACGGATTCGCGGCTAAGCCCCCGAGTGAGAGGCTTGCTCACCACTCGGTAGGATTTTATAAACTTAGGCGAAACGGATTCGCGGCTAAGCCCCCGAGTGAGAGGCTTGCTCACCACTCGGTGGGATTTTTTTAAACTTAGGCGAAACGGATTCACGGCTAAGTCACCCACTGGGGATTTCAGACACAAGTATAAGCAGCGGCAATCATTTTTAGAAGACTGTAAAACTCTTGTCTCTAATAAACAAACTACAAAGGTATTTCTTACTACAACTCAACAGAATGAGCGCTTAAGTATAAAAGGGGCGGAGCAGCTCCGCATTCCAAGCCCGTGGCTCGTCTTTCTGATGTTCGACATTGTAAAGATGGTTTGCCCCATTGTGGAGCACTCTGGTGACTATGAAGGGACCTTCCCAGGCAGGGGCGAGCTTGTGTGGTTTCTGCTGATCCACTCGAAGAACCAAGTCTCCTTCTTGAAATGCTCGACCTCTCACGTTTCTGGCATGGAATCGACCCAAGTCTTGCTGATAAATGGTCGACCGGATTAAGGCCATCTCTCTTTCCTCTTCTAGGAGATCAACTGCGTCTTGCCGGGCCTGTTCTGCTTCATCTTCAGAGAACAGTTCGACTCGGGGTGCATTGTGAAGCAAGTCACTCGGTAGAACAGCTTCAGCTCCATAGACCAAGAAGAATGGAGTTCGACCAGTCGACCGATTGGGAGTTGTCCTCGATCCCCAAAGAACTTATGGAAGTTCATCAACCCAGGCGCCTGCTGCATGCTTGAGATCACGCATCAATCGGGGTTTCAGTCCTTTGAGAATCAAGCCATTTGCTCTTTCCTCTTGTCCATTCGACTGGGGGTGGGCGACTGAAGCATAGTCGACTCGAGTGCCTTGGGAAGCACAAAAGGCTCTAAACTCATCAGAATCAAAGTTCGACCCGTTGTCAGTGATGATGCTATGCGGAACCCCATATCTGAATGTCAACTCTCTGATGAAGCTGACGGCAGTGCTGGCTTCAAGATTCTTGATAGGCTTGTCTTCAATCCATTTGGTAAACTTGTCGAATGCTACAAGCACATGAGTGAAGCTGCTCCTACCAGTCCTCAGTGGCCCAACCATATCTAATCCCCAAACAGCAAAGGGCCATATGAGTGGAATGGTCTTCAGGGCTGATGCAGGCTTGTGGGACATGTTGGAGTAAAACTGGCAGCCTTCACATTTGTCGACTATATCTTTCACCATTTCATTTGCTCGTGGCCAATAAAATCCAGCTCGGTATGCTTTGGCCACAATGGTCCAAGAGGACGCATGGTGGCCACAGGTCCCTGAGTGGATGTCGTTGAGGATCACTCGACCTTCTTCTGGTGTTATGCATTTCTGGCTGACTCCAGTTACACTTTCTCTGAACAGCTGTCCTCTTATCACAGTAAAGGCTTTGGATCGACGGACGATCTGTCGAGCCTCCTCTTCATCCTCTGGGAGTTCCCTCCTAAGGATATACGCAATGTATGGCACTGTCCAGTCGGGAGTGATAACCAAAACCTCCATGATCAAGTCGACCACGGCTGGGACTTCGACTTCAGTCGGATCTGTGGCATTCTTAGGCTGCGGGGGCTCTTTAGTGAAAGGATCTTCTTGAACTGAAGGTGTATGAATGTGTTCCAAAAACACGTTGTTGGGAATGGCCTCCCTCTTGGAACCTATCTTTGCCAAATCATCAGCTGCTTGATTTTTCAGTCGGGGTATATGATGGAGCTCTAACCCCTCAAACTTCTTTTCTAACTTTCTCACTGCATTACAGTAACCAGTCATAGCTGGGCTTCTGACGTCCCACTCCTTCATCACTTGATTGACTACCAAATCTGAGTCGCCGTAGACCATGAGGCGACGGACGCCGAGTGAAATGGCCATACGTAACCCATATAAGAGTGCTTCATATTCAGCTTCGTTGTTGGAGGAATCAAAGTGAATCTGGATAACATATCTGAGCTTGTCTCCTCGGGGGGATACCAGTACCACCCCAGTGCTGGAACCATTCAGCATCTTGGAGCCATCAAAGAACATGGCCCAGTGCTACGAGTGGTCTTGAGTCAGCAGTTGCTGTTCGATCCACTCGGTGAGGAAATCTGCTATTGCTTGGGACTTGATAGCCTTCTTCGCCTCAAACTTGATATCCAAGGGAAGGAGTTCAATCACCCACTTTGCCACTCGACCAGTTGCATCTCTGTTGTTCAGAATCTCTGGTAATGGAGCGTCGCTGACGACTGTAATGGAGTGGTCAGAGAAATAGTGTGCAACCTTCTTCGTGGTCATGTAAATCCCATACACAAGCTTCTGATAATGTGGATATCTTTGCTTTGATGGAGTCAGAACTTCAGAAACATAATATACTGGGCGCTGAACTTTATAGGCTTTTCCTTCTTCTTCCCGCTCGACCGTGAGTACTGTACTGACAACTTGTCCAGTGGCTACAATGTAAAGCAGTAAAGGCTCTTTGCTGATTGGGGCACCAAGCACCGGCTGGGTGGAAAGCAGGGCTTTGAGCTCTACAAATGCTGCATCAGCTTCAGGAGTCCACTCGAACTTATCAGACTTCTTCATCAGTCGGTAAAGAGGCAATGCCTTTTCACCGAGGCGAGAAATAAATCGACTTAAGGCGGCCAAACAACTAGTAAGCTTCTGGACATCGTGCACACGCACAGGGCGTTTCATCCGGAGTATAGCACCAACTTTCTCTGGGTTAGCGTCGATCCCTCGTTCGGAAACGAGGAAACCGAGTAATTTTCCGCCAGGAACTCCGAATGTGCACTTTGATGGATTAAGCTTGATACATACCTTCTGAGGTTAGCAAAAGTTTCAGCAAGGTCAGCCAGCAGGTCAGAACCCTTACGTGACTTGACCACAATGTCATCCATGTATGCTTCCACATTCCGACTGATTTGAGTGAGCAAACACTTCTGAATCATCCACATGACTGTGGCTCTGGCGTTCTTCAGGCCGAATGGCATGGTGACAAAACAGAAGCACCCGAATGGAGTGATGAAAGCTGTTTTTATCTCATCGGGTCCATACAGTCGGATCTGATGATACCTGGAATAGGCGTCCAGAAAAGACAATCGCGCACACCCTGCAGTCGAATCGACGATTTGGTCAATGCGGGGGAGAGGAAAATGATCTTTCAGGCAGGCCCGATTGATATGCTTGAAGTCAATGCACATGCGAAGTGAATCGTCCTTATTGGGGACCATGACAACATTGGCGAGCCACTCGGAGTGGTAGATTTCTCGGATGAACTCAGCTGCCAGGAGCCGAGCTACTTCCTCACCAATTGCTTCCCTCTTCTGTACGGCGGACCGTCGAAGATGTTCCTTGACTGGTTTCACTTTTGGGTCGACTCGCAAACGGTGCTCAGCCAGCCCCCTAGGAACACCCGGCATGTCAGAAGGTTTCCATGCAAAGATGTCCCAGTTCTCACGGAGGAACTAGATGAGCGCTTCTTCCTATTTGCTGTCGAGTGTTGTTGAGATGTGAGTTGGAGCAGCATTGGGATCGGTCGGGTGAATATGAATCGGCTTCGTTTCACCAGACGACTGAAATGCAGAGTCTGTGGCAGGCTTCTTGGCTCGTAGCAAATCACTCGGATCTGCATTTTTATGATACTCTTGCAATTCTACTACTGCCATTTGTGCATCGGCGATCTTTGAGCCTTTCTGGAAGCACTCTTCTGCCTTCTGCCAATTGCGAGTGATAGTGATCACTCTTCTGGGACCAGGCATCTTCAATTTGAGGTACACGTAACATGGTCGAGCCATAAAACGTGCATAAGCAGGCCTACCCAGAATAGTAGGATAAGCACTCTAGAAATCCACGACTTCAAATGTCAAGTTTTCCTTGTGGTAATTCTTGGAATCACCGAAAACCACATCGAGGACGATCTGGCCGAGTGATTCAGCCTTCTTGCCAGGTATAACCCCATGGAAACTCATATTGCTTTCACTAAGTTTGGACATCGGAATGCCCATCCCTTTCAAGGTTTCAGCATAAAGGATATTCAGGCCACTGCCACCATCCATCAGCACCTTAGTCAGCCGAGTGCCTTCCACAACTGGGTCAACCACCAACGCTTGCCTCCCAGGGGTGGCTATGCGCGCTGGGTGATCAGACTGGTCGAATGTAATGGCAGTCTGAGACCACTTCAAATAACTGGGCGTCGCCGGAGCGACCATGTTCACTTCTCTGTTAATGACTTTCAGTCGACTTTTGCTCTCAACATCAGCAAAAATCATCAGAGTGGAATTGACGTTGGGGAAACCATCATCATCTTCTTCCTTATCCTCACCCTTGTCCGACTCCTTTTCCTTCTCCTTGGGCTGTTTCTCTCGGAACTGCTGAGTCAGGAGCCGACACTGTCGAGTGGTGTGTTTAGGGTAAATGAAATTACCCTCTTCATCTTTTTTGGTGTGAATGTGGCATGGTAAATCCAACACATCATTTCCATCTTGATCTTTCACTTTCTTGGGGTTCCATGGCCCTTTGGGCTTCCCCTTGAACTTTCCTTGAGTCATGGCTAAAGCTTCACCAGGAGCAGCTGGCTCGGCTTTGCGCTTCTGTTTCCGACTGGAATTCCCTCCTCCGGTTTCTTGGGCGACTGTTTTGTGCTTGCCACTCCGGAGTCGATCCTCCTCTTCACCATTAGCATACTTGGTGGCAATCTCCATCATCCGACTCAGAGACATATCCCCGGTCCGACCGAACTTCAGGTTCAATTCTCGATACTTGACACCTTCCTTGAAGGCACAAACTGCTTGGTGATCTGTCACATTCTCCACTGTGTGGTGCAACGTGATCCATCTCTGGATATAATCCCTCAAGGTTTCATTCGGTTTCTGCACACAGGATTGCAACTATGTTAACCCTGCTGGCCGTTTGCACGTACCTTCAAAGGTTCTAACAAACACTCGGGCGAGTTCATCCCAACTATATATGCTTCCAGGTGCTAACTGATTCAACCACGCTCTGGCCGAGCCCTCCAACATCAGAAGAAGGTGCTTCATGGCCACTTCATCATTGCTGCCGCCAATCTGAACAGCCACTCGGTAGTCCTCAAGCCAAGTGTCAGGCTTGGACTCACCAGTGAACTTGCTGACTCCGGTCGCCAACCTGAAGTTGGGAGAAATCACTGCAGCCCTGATGGCTCTGCTGAAACACTCTGGACCTGAGACATGCACTCTGCTGCCAGTCGGATAATCTCTGTCATGACCTTCTCTGTGAGCTCTGTTCCTGTCAACCAGACCCTGAACGAGAATAGATCTCGCATCAAATCCCGGCTCTCGAGGGTCGACTGGAATCCTTCGCCCACCACTGTGAGGGCGTCTGTCATCGTTGAAAGAACATGCGGTGCCCCCATGTTTGGTTTTGGTAATTGATGACAATATCTATGGACTAATGGTTGCCTTGAGTTATATTTGAAGGATTTTTCCATAGGCATTTCTTGAAGTTCATGTGTTGGTTTCAAGGAGTTTATGTGGTGACCAAGGTGTTATTAAGGAGTTATCCAAAGATTGGTCATGTGAGAGTTGAGCTTATTGCAAGCATGTCTTGGAGAAGAAGATTGTGTGATCATTCATGTATATCTTCAAGACATCATCCAAATGAAGAGAGTTGAAAAGATTCATGGTTGATCAAGACTAAGTCAAGAGTGAATCAACTTGATCAACTCACAAAGCGTAGAAGATGTACCGAGAGGGATCAAGCGATCCCATGGTGTGGTAAGCATTGTCAATTACGCTTTGTGTACTAACCCATGATCTTCGTGAGAGTTCTTTCTGGGGTTAGGTTGCGGTGTGCAAGTTCAAGTGAAGCATCATGAAGAGATCAAATGCTTGAAGCTTGCCGTCCATTGTGGTGACAATTGACTTGTGAAGATGTTGCGGTGTGCAAGTTCAAGTGAAGCATCATGAAGAGATCAAAGGCTTGAAGCTTGCCGTCCATTGTGGTGACAATGGACTTGTGAAGATGTGCGGAAGAGTGGCTCACCCATAGTGGAGTATGGGGGAGCAATCAACTAGTCTTCATCGAGCCAACGCAACCAAGAAAGGTGGTCCAACTTGAGGGAGTCAAGATCGTCATCATCTAGCTCAAGTGGACCATGTGCAAGGCAAACGTTTGCTCTTGATAGGTTTTCTATTTTACCGGTCTCATGATGGTAGTTGGGAGACCGGGTTATAGGATCGATTGCCGTACTATCAAGGGGGGCTCTCGATGAGTAGCTTGATCGTATCGTTCATAGAGAGCTCAAACCATTGCATCCTTGCATCATCTTTATTGGTTCTTGTTTGGTTCTTCTCTTTGTGAGTTTTGGAGCTTATGGTCATCTTGATGACAAGCTCGAGTTCATCGAAAACGGAGTTCACTCGCATCTTCTATGATGTTTTCGATGTTGGAGGTTATGCCGGTTCTTCTCGGTTGGAGGTTTCACTCCTCTATTTGTTGGCAAACCTCCCCTGCCTCTTCTTACTATAACCAACAAGCTTGAGTTTGCTCAAATCGGAGCTCATATGCAGAAGTTATGGCAGTTTTGGTCCCAGTGGTAGTACCGCGGGCCGGAGCGGTAGTACCGCTTGGGTGCTACAAGCCACAGTACCGCTCCATAGCGGTAGTACCGCTGGTAGCCCCCAGCCATAGTACCGCTGCGGCTTCGTGCTAGTACCGCCTCGATTCGAGGGGTCTTTTTCCGTGTCGGGTTTTACGGTACTAGCCGCGGTAGTGAAGGCGGTAGTACCGCTCGTGTGCGGTAGTACCGCCCTGACCACCGCGGTAGTACCGCTCTAGGCCCAGCGGCAGTACCACGAGGGGGAGCGGTAGTACCGCTGGCCAAGCGGTAGTACCGCTCTCTGCGGGGCTGGTTTGGGGGTAACGGTTGGATTGTTCCCCCCACTATATAAGGGGGTCTTCTTCCCCATTCTACCTTATCCGTTGAGCTCGTGTTCTTCCCCCATTGTTGACCTTCTTCGATCTTGCTAACTCTCAATCCCTCCATGGATTCTTGCTAGTTTTTGAGGGAAAAGAGAGAGGAGATCTAGATCCACATTTCCACCAATCACTTTCTCCTCTTTGTGAGGGGAACCCCTTGGATCTAGATCTTGGAGTTCTTGATGTTCTCCTTCTTGTTCTTCCTGTCTTTTTCTTCCCTAGCATTAGTTGCTTCGGTGGGATTTGAGAGAGAAGGACTTGGGCACTCCGTGTGCCCTTGCCATTGCATTTGGTGCATCGGTTTGAGTTCTCCACGGTGATACGTGGAAGTTACAAGTTGAGAAGCTTATTACTCTTGGGTGCTTGGTGCCCTTGAGCTTGTTCCTCTTGGGTGCTTGGGCGCCCTAGACGGTTGGTGGTGTTCGGAGCTCAATCATTGTGGTGTAAAGCTCCGGGCAAGCATCGGGGTCTCCAATTAGGTTGTAGAGATCGCCCCGAGCAATTTGACGGGTACCGGTGACCGCCCCCAAGGGTTGCCAAAGTGTACGGGTTCGGTGACCGCCCCCAAGGGTTGCCATTTGTACGGGTTCGGTGACCGCCCTCAAGGGTCCCTTAGTGGAATCATGGCATCTTGCATTGTGCGAGGGCGTGAGGAGATTACGGTGGCCCTAGTGGCTTCTTGGGGAGCATTGTGCCTCCACACAGCTCCAAACGGAGATTAGCATCCGCAAGGGTGTGAACTTCGGGATACATCGTCGTCACCGCGTGCCTCGGTTATCTCTTACCCGAACCCTTTACTTATGCACTTTACTTTGTGATAGCCATATTGTTTCTTGTCATATATCTTGCTATCACTTAGTTGTTTATCTTGCTTAGCATAAGTTGTTGGTGCACATAGGTGAGCCTAGTTGTTGTAAGTTTTGTGCTTGTCAAATTAACCGCTAGGTTTATTCCGCATTTGTTCAAGCCTAAACCGTAATTATTTTAAAGCACCTATTCACCCCCCTCTAGGCGACATCCACGATCTTTCAATCGTGTTGCCGAGGCACGTATGACCCACTCCTTGGGGGAGGCGTGGGCACTCGACAACGATCATCGTGGTCGAGTCGGTGATCATACTGCTCATGGTTTCTGTACTGTTCTCGCCGATCTCCACGTCCCTCACGCCTCGGAGGCGATCTTGGGCTCTGAGCCGACTGAACTGTGTCTGCCATCACAGATCTGCTGTGGATCCTATTCCGCGACTGAGATACTGGTGTGTTCTGCTCTCCCGCAGCTCGGAGTAAGGCCCGGATCTGCATCAAACCTCTGCCAGCTTCCGACTGGGAAGGCTGAATCGACTCTGCTATTCGGGCTGCGGCTGTGAGATTCTGAATCGGAGTTCGGTATACCTGAGTTGGAGGCGGAAAAAGCTATCGTCAACTGGATTCAGGAATCCGCTGCCTAGCACGCTCGTCGAGTGCGTGCTGGAGATTCTCTAGTCGAGTGCGCTCAGCCAAGTTGGCCAGGCGCGCCTCCTCCAATGCCCGGGCCTCGGGGGTTTCTCCAACGATAGGGAGTGTGAAGTGCATCCATATTGCGGCGGCGAAGCTCTTCCCTCTACTGCGAAGAGAGGGGCTCGGGGCGGTACTCCTCGTGGACGCGCGATGGGTCGCCGCCACCATCGCCGCCGTCGTCACGGGGGAAGCCAGGAGGACTGCGTGGTCCGTTGACCACCAGGACTTCCGCTGCAGGATCGCTGCTGTCGCACTCGGATGCAGTCTCGACGGAGCCAGTCGACAGGTCGAATAGGCTATAGAGAGTTTCGTCGGGCTCGATCGCCGCGATTTGTGGGGTGGCCGATTGGCGGGCCACCGCTGGAGCCGCGACCGACCGGAACGCTTGCGCCGGCGAACAAAGGGGGTGAGGACGTGATAGGAGCCGACCGATACTGAGTCGACGGCTGCCGAAGAAGGACGCCGCGGGCGCACGCGCGAAAGTGCGTAGCCCCGCGGATGGGGAGCGCCTCGACATCAAGTGGATCCTCTTGGAGCCAAGCGGAGTCATCGGCGATGAACATGAGCACACCGAGACGGATCTCGCGGCCCTCGGCCAATCCTCCGCCAGAAACCATGATGATGGGGATCGGAAAAACTGTAACTTCTCCAACAAGTCGCTAAGACACCTACCCCAAGGTGGGCGCCAACTGTCGTGGTCCTAAGACTGATAGTAGAATAGGGGGGTAAGTATGGAGAGGCAAGATCCTAGCTATGGCGAAGTTGTACACACGAGTTTTACGAGTTCACGCCCTTCTCGGAAGAAGTAACAGCCCTACATCTCGGAGCCCGGAGGCGGTCGACTGTATTATGTGTGTGTGTGTGTGTATTTACAGGGGTGCGAACCCTTGTCCCAGAGGAGGGGGGTGGCTTATATAGAGTGCGCCAAGACCCCAGCTCCCCTCCGTTACACAGGGTTCAATGTACATAAAGAGAGAGCGTTACACTAAACGCCCATAATAAAGTGCTATAAATGATCATTAAGTATATGAGTAAATGCCCGACCGTTGCTGCGCGGAGCGGCGTTAGGTCTTCTGCATGTCGAGTGGTTTAGTGGTCGAGCGACCTAAATAGGAGGGGTCTCCGAGTGAATAGTAGGTCGAGTGGATTACACTCGACACCTTTGTTGGGCCCCCTCTATTTACTCTTGAACTCCTTTGCTTCTAGGACAAGGACCTTAGGTAGGACGTATAGGTCAGGCCTATTACCCTACCCAGATCTATGTCCTGATCACCTGGTCCTCTTCCCAAATGTTTAGGCGGGAAGGTATTCCACAACGGCCAATTCGAAGGGGGACAGCTAGTACAAACTATCCTGACAAAAGGTGGTCTTCGCCTGCCAAAGGCTCTGGTGGTGACACCGTCATGGGCTCCGCGATGACCTCCGTCCTGCCGTCCTGCTGGTCTTGGTCTCGTTGCATCAATATGGAAACCTTTGCCTGATGCCTCGGGACTCCTTGCATGCGCCTGCCCCTTTAGCACCAAAGAGGCAACTAGTACTCTGCGCCCAATGGCGCCCGCCTGGCCTTGATCGTCATGTCTCACGTCACGGGAACCTCATGAGGTGTGCCCCGCCTTGATATCTCCATTCCTCGCGAGCCAGCCTAGCAAGGCTGCCCCTGAGGAGGTCTTGTGTCGTTCGCCTCGCGAGGCTTGGCCCCTTGCGAGGGTCTTGAGTGGTTGTCGATGAAGATGGGCCGTACTAGGCCGTTCAGAGGAGCCACGCCGCGGGCCGCAGGCAGGCAAGTCTGGGGACCCCCGTTCTGAGGATGCTGACATACTCCCTCCATCTAGGTGTTAAGTCATCTTACGAAAATCAGATATTCCCAAAATGGGTCTATATCTCAATTAATGAAGATTTGCATGTTACCATCCATATGTTACTACCCACTATGAAGGTAGTAACATAGACTAGTAACATATGCATGTTACTAGTGCAAGTTACTCACCACTATGACCAGCCTAAGCAATGTAACCAAACGCTCCTTACTCTGCCTTCTTATCTCCCCCGGAAACCCAATGCATGGAGTGCAACTACGCGTTGATCAGTCAAGAAATCAAAGTCGGCTTGCATGCGAGTTAATACGTGGCCCTGCATGGTAGCTAAAATGACATATCTTAGTTGTTGTGATTAATTGTTGTGTTTAGGGACATAAATGAGGGCTTTGATTGGAGGAAGTACCGGTCAAGTTTCTCCTTCTCCTCCAACCTGCTTGCACCTTGGTCCCGCTGCACCTTCTAACGTGACATATTACACCTAGACATAAGGAATAGTACGAGATACGGTGGCACACTGACTTAGGTCGAATACAAGTGCCCAAAATTGTGTGCATGTTATAATAAGGATTCACTTAAGACTAGCCACAATGGGTAGTAACATAGACTAGTAACATGCGTATGTGTGGTAACATGCAACACTTTATTTATTAGGCTATAGACACATCTTGCCTTCATATGTATGATGTTACTCATACTACTAGTAACTAAATATGTGCGACACATGTTGCCTTCATATGTGTGATGTTACTCATACTACTAGTAACTAAATATGTGTGACGCATCTTGCTTTTATTTTTTCTTATTAATTTGTTTGTTTCACCCTCTGACTGGTGCGTACTACATGGAGAGAGGTAAGGTGACTAAGGCTGCATTATTTCGGTACTACCAACACTGCTTTAAATCCCAAAAGACCTTACCACCAAAGCCACATGACACGATTATGATTTAAATCCCAATGACTCCCACGCAAAAAAAACACAGCATGCTTGTCACACGAATGCAGGAATGTATAAAAGGTTATTTTCCTCTCGTTAAACATAGCGTGAGGTGGTGTTGCTGGTTAGCCTGTTCGCTCATCAAACTTGAGGTCTCGGGTTCGATAACCACACTTGAGCATAATTTTGTTTTTGTTTGACTTCTTTCTTCCACCCAATGACAGGTAGGCCCCGCATGACAGAGAGAGAAAGTGATCTGGGGCGGTGCCAGGAGGATTCTTTGACTGGTCAAAATGGATGGATACGGAGCTATACGATCTCGTAGAGACAGTATAATCACCTCATCACGTATACGCTGCAGCCTCGACGCTTGTTTTCTAGGGTTTGCACTCTTCACATACTCTCTCCACTATATATATACACGCTGGAGCCTCAGCGCTTGTAGTTGCTCTCTTCACACTCTCTCACCCTCTCCAGATCTAAACAAGACTTCGTTGGCCTCTCTCTCTCCCCCTCACTCCTGGTCAAAGAGCCGGCAGGATCCGTCCGCCAGGAAGGGAAGGAGGCTTAACGCTGTCGCCGTCGGCGAGGAAGGGAATCCACTACCGGCGCAACTGTTCTCTTTCACCCAGCGGCGGCGCGGGAGGGCCTCCGACCCCTTCTTCCTCATCGTCGTACATAGTGTGGGCAGAACGGCCTACGGTCACCCACCGAACCACACCCCAAGAACCTTAAGGTATAATTTACTTATTCCACATGTATTGCTCTAGCTGCATGTGGGCTTTTTTCGCTTCTGCACTTGAATCAAGGTGTTGGATCAAACAACAAAGTAGTGGGGAAAGTTGTATAGCATGAATCTAGGACATGGTACAAAGAGGAAAGGAATGGGGGAAAGTTGTATAGCATGAATCTAAGACGTGGTTCAAAAAGGAAAGGAAGGGGGGAAAGTAGTGGGGAAAGTTGTATAGCATGAATCTAGGACGTGGTTCAAAGAGGAAAGGAATGGGGGAAAGTTGTGGGGAAAGTTGTATAGCATGAATCTAGGACGTGGTTCAAAGAGGAAAGGAAGGGGGAAAGTACTAGTACAGACTGGCTATCCCGCACCTACGTTGGTCGAAATGGGAAAACAATGACAAACACAGTATGCACATCTGTAACAAACTGATCTTTTTGTTTTGGGGGACAAGGCTGTAGAGTTTGAGCAAGACTAGATTTACTGCGCTCACATAGGGAAAGGTGTCTAAAGATAACAAAACTGGGACCAACACAAATATGCTCCTTGGTTGTTTGTTCTTTGTTGCAACAGACTGTGCATCACCCCTTCATACATCGGTAGATGCACATGGTGCTGGTGCGTCCACTGTCCCGTGCAACTCTTTAGCTATTGTTAATCTAAGGCCCTGTTTGGTTAAAAAGTCCTAGGACTTCTTTTAGTCCCAACTAAAAAGTCCCTAGTCCCTACCTGCTTGGTTCCAGGGACTAAACATGGACTCGAGGTTATTAAATGACATGCTAAAATACCATGTTACCCCTAGTAATGAACTAATAGAGATAAGGTGCGATGCGGGACAGGGGCAACTATTGGAAAAAGTCCCAAAAAGACTCTCCCTCGGGGTCTTCTTTCTTTAGTCCCAAATCCCACTTTTAAAATCCCTAAAAGTTCCTCCTGTTTGGTTTAGATGGGACTGAAAGGGACTTTTTTTAGTACCTACACCAAAAATTCCCTGTAAACAAACACCCTCTAATAATGCCACTGGAAAATTGATGCAATGCCACAGTTAAAAGAAAATTACATGATTAACGAATTTTATTGTTAATATAATCTCTCTGTTAATATGAATCAATGCCACCATTTGAGAAATGCTCTTGTCTTGCTTTCTTTCCCATTTACATAAGTTAGATGCTTCTTTATGTTGGCTTCTGTGTCATCCACCGTTATTGACCACTAGTTGTTTCCTTTACACCTCTGTGTAAACAGGGTTATCTACTTCACCTCGTTGCTATTGTGACCTTTTGTTGCACTGCACAAAACACTTTTGTTTTAATAGTGTTTTGTGTAGTTCAACCAAAATGTCACTCCGACAACGTTGCTTGATTGCTTGAACTTGGTGGAACTGCACAAGAGGAGATCTTACTTCCTATCCGTGTTGGCAAATTTGGTTCAGATCTTCTTCTTGTGATTTGTTTGAATTCCGCGTCATGAGATGTCAGTACTAGCCTTCTTTCACATGATTGTGCAGTGTGCTTTCATATGTTGTGCTACTTGTACGGTAACGTTGCTTGATTTTAGTGAACTGCACAAATGGAGACAAGACTTGCAATCTGTATGTGCACCGTAATATCCCATTGAGGTAAGATAAGGATATTTCACAAATGTTGGCCTGTATTTTGCCACTTTCATCAGAAAATTAATGTCGTTGTTTAGTGTTATTCTTGTGCTCCCTAATTGACATGCCAAATCTTACATTGAAGGCGAAGCTTGTCTGTTATTGAACCAAGTGATGAAGGGGAAGAACAAGCGGAAGAAAAACAAAAATCAACTCCCGGTGCTATAATGAAGCACTAGGACTGTGATGACACAAGTAATGATATAGTTGTGCATCTTAATTTATTGCTATGGCTGGAACGAGCAATTGTTTTGCCACTGATTTGATGCCACTCTTAATGTAATATGTAATTATCTCTACTTGTGCAAACATGGATCTTCTTTGAAGATACCATATATTTTAGTGGAACTGCATAAGAAGATGTTGGAAACGTTAAACTAATCGAGGAGTATATAGTAAGCATGGCAACCATAGTAGATAACAACAGATGGTTCCGTAGAAGTGCTTGATTTGTATGCTCTACACAATAAGCCTCCTGACAAAGGTTGGTACTCGCCCACGGATTTCATCCATATGATTGAGCTTTGTCATCTCTATTGGTGTTGTGCTACTGTTTAGATACTGTCATGAGAAAGTGGTATTGTCCTTGAGAAGTGCTTCATCTGTGTTGTTTTAAATATTTCCTTTCCTTTTTTTCAAGAAAACAGGGATGCTAGCATTTAGTTGTCCTCTTGTCTTTGCACAACAGGATCATCCTCCTCTAAAGAAGAATATGGAGTATGTGAAGTGACTAGTTCCGATTATGCCAGGATGAAG
This sequence comes from Triticum aestivum, assembly GCF_018294505.1. Classification (NCBI taxonomy): domain Eukaryota; kingdom Viridiplantae; phylum Streptophyta; class Magnoliopsida; order Poales; family Poaceae; genus Triticum; species Triticum aestivum. The sequence goes on along the minus strand of NC_057802.1, from coordinate 449,217,655 downwards.
AAGCCCTGTCTATCTTCTCATCGGAAGGAGCAGTTGAAGGATGGTTACATTACTCCCCACAAGACCAAACTAACTTCAGCTCAGAAGGACTGATAGATCTCCATCTTTTTTGCTGTGATGCGCAAGTACAATGTTGTTCTAGGATTCTTTCCGGTGAGTTCCATTTTTTAAAGTGTGCTCTACATGGACCACGTAGGTGCCTGTTTAAACTATCAATTCGTATACAATTTGCTTTATACTAATCACTTTTTTGTATTTGTGCAAACAGGGGCGCTCAACTTGATTTCAATGGGAACTGCACAAAATGTTCATGAATACATCAAATCATTCATTTCCACCACAAGAAAGGAGGTGCCGATGCGTTGCAACATATAAAGGCGAAATCATACAAGCCACACGCAAATTTGGTTGATTTTAGTGGAACTTCACAAAAAGAACAGCTGGTTTATTTAGCACAATGTGCCATGTCAATGTCTGAACTGATGGCAAACCCTGCCCATTCCACAATCGTAGGCATTTGATATTTTGGAATGGGAAAACCTAGTCAAAGTCTGCTCATTGATGTATGCAAAACAACACGCATTTAACATTTTGGAATGGGACAACCTTGTCAAATTTTGCTCATTGATGTTAGCAAGAAGACATGCGTTTGATATTTTCGAATGGGACGCCCTTTGCTATCAGCAACATCGATCGATTTTCTTTATTCTTTAGTTGTGAAGTAAATATTGGCTCTGACATGTGAATCGCTGAGATGCATAATCATCGATTGTTTTGAATGTTCTCTATGAATTGCCGGGCCTGTGTGTTTGATTGCAATGTACAGGAACGCCAAAAAGCTGCCCAAACTCTTTGTACTCCCTCTGTTCCTTTTTACTTCGCATATTAGATTTCTTTCAAGTCAATTGATTTTACATTGTGAATGTTCATACTTTTTCTATAAGATTGGTCAAAGTAGAGATACTTTGATTGCAAACAAAACTTATATGCAGACTAAAAAGGACCGGAGGGAGTACATATGAAACTGCTGCAAACGAGGTGATCACCCTGGGAATAATGTTAGTACGTATTGTTTTGCATGTTCATCCAATGCCAGCGATACAATAATTCGAACTAATCAAACTAAATTCATTCATATAAACATGTCGGTTTTCATTACATTTCATACATACTTCAACTAAAAAGGGGTGCGTTGTAGGTATAATCAATTAACCGAAGCTACCCACCTGTGTCCGGCTGAGCTAAACAGAAGCTTCTTCTCCAGCGGACTGAGCTTCAGTGACTTAACTGCAGGTGCAGTTGCGTAACTGACATGTGGCCCAGATGCCTGTTGGGCCCACGTGTCAGTGACCCAACTGCACCAGCAGTTAAGTAACTGAAGCTACGTCCTTCTCCAACATAGCTCTCCAACTCCACATCGCCGCCAAGAAGCTAATCGGCCATCAATGGTCAACCCGCCTAGCTTGGCTTCAACCGGAGGGTAGCAGTGGTGGCCTTACTTGGACCCGAGCGGCGGCGACCTACCGTGTTCTACTCTTCCTCGTTTTTTGTGTGGCGCGATCTCGTTGACAGCGGGGCGGGGCCTCGACGGAGTCGGTCATGTCCTCTGTACCGTTGCCGGCGGGGCCTCGGCTGAGTCGGCAATGTCCTTTGCCTCGTTGTTGGCGGGGCGGGGCCTCGGCAGATTAGGGCCTCACCGAAGCTGGAGAGGTCCTCCGCCTCGGTGCCGGCGGGGCAGGGCCTCGGCGGAGCCGGTGATGTCCTCTGCCTCATTGTTGGAGCGGCGGGTCCTCGGCAGAGAAGGGCCTCGCAGAAGCCGGCGAAATCCTTCGCCTCGGTGCCAGCGGGGCGGGGCATCGGCGGAGCCGGCGGTGTCCTCTACCTCGTTGTTGGCACCGCGGGGCCTCGGCGGAGCAGGGCGTCGTCGACACCATCGAAGCGGGGACTCATCGGAGCCGGCATTGTCCTCTGCCTCATCCTCGGTCTCGCCAAACAGTGCCTCCCCGCTTCATTGCCCTCTTTGTAGGCGGCCGCAGCCTCAGCCACCCGCAAGCGGTACCGCCAGCGCTCGAGGCAGCCCATGCGGGCGGAGCGGTACCAGTCGAGCAGCGCCTCCTGCTCCGCCCGCTCCGTGGTGATCTGCTCCTCCGCCTGCAGGTGCTCCTAGAGGAGATGGTGGTTGTAGGCGGCGTCGGCCTGCGCCTCCCGGATCTGCTCCTGACGCTTCCGCCTCACCGTGTCCATGTATTGGGCACGGGCTCGCCGATGGTCATGGTGCAATGCACCGGCGAGGATGGCGCGGAGGAGGGGGTTGGCGCCGGATCGTCGACTACCATGTTCTCCATTGGGACGTCGTCGTACTTTGGCTGCCTGCCGGACAGCTAGTCGGCAGCAATGGCTGCCATCTCCTTGTGGTCAGTTGTCCGCCCGCCCCGAAGAGCGCTGGAGTGCGAGGAAGCCATGGTGGGCAGTAGTGGTGTGGACAGGAGAAAGGGAACATAGGCGGATGACTGTGGCTATGGCCGGCGCAGCAGTTTATATAGCAATGGTGGGCGGCGGAGGGACGGACGTGTGGCGCCGGAGTAGCCGCCTCGGCAACCGCGTATCATTAATGTGGGCGGCAGACGGACGGACGGACGTCACTTGTGTCGTTTGAAGGCGGAGCAATCGCCTGCACCGGGAAGCGGGGCGGGCGATGCTGATCGTTTTGGGCGGAAAGCGCGCGCGGGCGAGGGAGGCGATCTGGGTGGGCCAGGGCAGTCAGACTCATGCTTGGCAGCGGGTCGATCCAACAGCCGGACATGCTGGCTCGCTAGCGAGCTCGCCGAGCTGAGCGACGACACTCAGACGATGGACGTAACTTCCGACCAGGAGCCGGCGCCACAGTCCAAGTCGGTTCATGCCGTGTTCAGCATAGAGCAGGTGCGGCCGCACTTCGACGCCCTAATGGCGAAAGAGCTACCAGCGCAGGAGGACCTGTGCTGCAACATCCGTCTCCTCAACGAGCACCAGTGAACAAGCGAATGACAATGTCGTCGCGGACATGTGGCCCTATGATCCTAGCTTCCGAATGAGCAGCGGGCGCTGTATCGGACCATCCGTAGGGCCCGCGAGGCCCTCTCCGTCGTCCTTCGAGTTGTTGCGCTCGTCGTGGCACTGCCATCTCACGTTGTCAACATGGTCAACGGACATGAGGAATGAGGAGATGAATTTACTTGGAGAGGATGACAGTGGGGTCTCACCAGGGCCATAGCCGCACGTACGCAAGTGCCTCCTTATTATATACAACTATAATTTTTTTCCTTCCTCTTGGTTCCCTGACATCACGGTCCCACACCATTGTCAACCTATGTAGTCAATAAACGAGAGAATTGCACAAGGAGCGGCCGACAGCTGGGACCAAGCAGCTCGAGCAGTATTTGTGTTTTTGAGGTGTGAGCACTGCAGAGTTTTTGTTGAGCGATGTTTTCGTTGTTGTTCAGAGGAGAGCAGGGTATTAACTGGGCGGGCTGTGGCCCTTCTAGCCCAGGCCAGATATTATTTTTTTTCAAGCTGAAAATGGCTAGCCCAGCTATACTTTTTTTTGCAGAATACCCACGCAAGGTCAACTTGTTATTCTCCGCCCCGCTGGGCTGCAAATATTTCCTAGGAGGGATGCATTAGGCTCAACAAAAAATGGGCTTTAAGAAATAATAAATGGGATGTAATTATAAAAACTGGGCAGTAACTATAAAAAATGCACCAAACACGTAATTAGTTTATAAAATATTAATTTTAGATTTTGAACATTTTAATTTCATTAATTGTTGCGCGCACAATATTTCGTTGGATTTTTACGTAATACAAATTTATATTGAAATTTTATTTAATCTGACTAGAAATTTCGGGATAAAAATATTTCGGATCCCATCAAAATGTGGGAAATTTTATTGAATTCTGTTTTGAACGGTTGGTTGAAATTATTAATCGTTGTCCTAGCTAGAAAATGGGCTATACTTTTAACAAACTGTAAATGGGCTGTAGTAAATTCCATTAGAATTCAAAAATGGGCTGTACATTCTTACAAATCACAAATAGGCTATAAGTTGTCTGCCACACACTTGTGGGCCTACTAAGTTGACGCGCCCCCTAAAAAAAGTAAGTTGACGCGTATGCAAGGCTTTGTCAACTTATAGTCAACACACGGTTCTAGTAGCAGTGGCCGTTGGATGTCCATCCAACGGATGTCGTGCTTCTTCTTCAATCTCGGATATTCTAGCTTCAGCCGCCCAAAAAATGATTCCTCCCCCTGACATCTGGGGCGCATCGTTTCGGAGGCTGACCTGTGGGTCTACTAAGTTGACGTGTACCAAGGGCTTTGTCAACTTAGTCAATATAAACGATTCTAGCTGCAGTGACCGTATGATGTCCATCCAACGGCCGTCATGCTTCTTCAACCTCTGGTCTTCTTGCTCCAGCCGCCCAAAGCAGCGCCGGTCGTGTCGCCTGCTCCTGCCTCCCGTGGTCGGCTGTGCTGCCGTGGAGGCCTCACCGCCCCCTACTACTCCCACCGCTGGCCAGGCCATCCCTCCACTCACCCACACCCCCTGTTATTCTGCAGCGACGGCAGCCTCACACCAAAGCCGAACCAGTGAACCCTCGTACTCCTCTCCGCGTGGGCATCCACTGCCGCGTCTTCCCCGGATCCGCGTCGTCCCCTTCCTAGGCCTCGCCGTCGTCCACCGCCTTGGTGCTCTCGGTGCAGCGTGGTCAATGTGGTCAACGAACGACTTCCATCGGAAGAGTACTGTACGTGGAGAGGCTGACAGCTGGGTCCACGGCCGCTGCAAGGAAGTGCCTCCTTATTACGCGTAAAATAATGATTCCTCCACCTAACAATGGGGACCCACCGGACGGGCCACCGTATTTCGGGAATAAAACGTTTCCCCCTGACTGCTGGGACCCACCAACTATATCTTCGCACGCAAGGAAGCGCGTCCATATTACGGGTAAAAAAATGATTCGTCCCCTGACTGCTGGGACCCACCAGCTACATCTTCTCACGCAAGGAAGTGCCTGACAGTCGGGACCCACCTGGTCGAAGCATACGTAGCGTTGTCATTCTGGTCGCGAACGTGTACGTACATGCTGGTCGATCGGTCTGTCTGCAAGCTGCAGCGATGAACCGTGGCCGTGTAAGGAAGGGCACGTGTCATAGTATAGGCGCGCACGTGTCGTAGTAGAGGCGCGCACGTAGCATGTACACATACGTACAGCCAGGGTGCAAGAAAGTAAATACGGCCACGTACGTACATATGAGCGGGGTCTCGAACGCCTACTCGTGCATACGTACGGCTAGGGCTCATGTACATGGTTGGGTCGGAACGGAGAAACTGCGTCATCGTCGTGTTCATGGGGAGGCAACAGAATGTGTCGTGTTCATCGGGAGGCAATGGAATACGTCGTGTTCATCGGGAGCCAACCAGCTTGGACGGAACAGCCGATCGAAAGGAGGCCTGGCGTACCGCAGAACGGAGGAAACGGCCTTGTGTTCGACCGGCCACGGTCGAAACGGGATCTTGTTCATCGGGTGGGGTCTGGCGTACCGCAAAACGGAGGAAACAGACTTCTCTTGGACCTCCTACGGTCGAAAAAGGGTCCTATTGATCGGGAGGGGTGTGGCGTACCGCAAAACAGAGGAAATGGACTTGTGTTGGAGCGCTACGGTCGAAACGGGGGTCTTGTTCATCGGGAGGGGTGTGGCGTACCGCAAAACGGGACTCCACGGGATACTGTTCGTCGCCACCATCGACTGCCTCCACGGGCTACTGTTCATCCACCGTCGACCTCCACCGGTCTCCACCCGCGACTGTTCATCCACGACGTCACCCCTCCAGCCTCCACCGGCGACTGTTCATCCACGGGCTCCTATTCATCCAGCCTCCACTGGCTACTGTTCAACCAGCCCTCTCCACGGGGTCCTGTTCAACCACCCCTCCACGGGCTACTGTTCATCCAGTCCTCCACCGGCTACTGTTCAACCAGCCCTCCACGGGGTCCTGTTCATCCAGCCCTCCACGGGTTCCTGTTCATCCACCCCTCCACGGGGTCCTATTCATCCACCCCCAACCGGCTCGATCGATCGGGGTCCTGTTCATCCAGCGGCAACACCACAGGGTCCTGTCATCCAACCCCCAAACAATGATCATTGTTCATCAAGAGGCAGCAGGTTCGATCGGCGTCAGTTAGCAGCAGTAGCGAAGGAATCGCTCGATCGGGTTCAGTTAACAGCCATCGATGATCGCTCGGGTTCAGTAACGCGTAGCCTGCAGTGCAATCGCTCGGGTTCAGTAACGCGTAGCCTGCAGTGCAATCGCTCGGGTTCAGTACGCGAACGCCTCGCTCGGGTTCAGTTAGAGCCCAACGCCTCGCACCCACGCGCGTACGTGTACGAGAAGAACGCGCATCGCTCAGACCCCGACCACCCACCGTTACCGGGAACTCCCTGATATTTTCCTCGCCCTCGCTTCTACCAGGGTTTTTTCCGTCATGGACGGCCAAAAGAATGTCATGCAGCTGCGTCTCCGGCCCGCCCAGAACGAAAAGCCCATTTTCTGTCGTGATTTTTTGTCGTAGAAGTAGGATCCCACCACATCTATGATGATACCGGGTTTTGTCACAATTATCGTCATAGAAGTGCCATAAGCATGACAGGAAAAAATTCGTTCGGCGCAAAATGTCATGGATGTGCCTTTTTTTGTAGTGTCCCTTTCGGGTACGGCTCCTCAAGATAGGCAAACGGACGTGAATAAAATTGTAGTAGATTGATAGATCAAACGCCAAAATGAAATAAATAAGAATAAATTTCAGCAAGGTATTTTTGTATTTTTGGTTTAATAGATCTGAAAATAAAAGCAAAGGAAAAGTAGATCGCAAAGGCAAATAATATGAGAAAGAGACCCGGGTGCCGTAGGTTTCACTAGTGGCTTCTCTCGAGAAAAATAGCAAACGATGGGTGAACAAATTACTGTTGGGCAATTGATAGAACTTCAAATAATCATAACGATATCCAGACAATGATCATTATATAGGCATCATGTCCAAGATTAGTAGACCGACTCCTGCCTGCATCTACTACTATTACTCCACACATCGACCGCTATCCAACATGCATCTAGTGTATTAAGTTCATGGAAAAACGGAGTAATGCAATAAGAACGATGACATGATGTAGACAAGATCTATCTATGTAGAGATAGACCCCATCATTTTATCCTTAGTAGCAACGATACATACGTGTCGGTTCCCCTTCTGTCACTGGGATCAAGCACCGTAAGATCGAACCCACTACAAAGCACCTCTTCCCATTGCAAGATAAATAGATCAAGTTGGCCAAACAAGACCCAAATATCGAAGAAGAAATACGAGGCTATAAGCAATCATGCATATAAGAGATCAAAGAAACTCAAATAACTTTCATGGGTATAAAAAGGTATAACTGGTCATAAACTCAAAGTTCATCAGATCCCAACAAACACACCGCAAAAAGAGTTACATCATATGGATCTCCAAGAGACCATTGTATTGAGAATTCAGTGAGAGAGAGGAAGCCATCTAGCTACTAACTACGGACCCGAAGGTCTACAAAGAACTACGCATGCATCATCGGAGAGGCACCAATGGAAGTGGTGAACCTCTTCGTGATGGTGTCTAGATTGGATATGGTGGTTCTGGACTCTGCGGCGGCTGGAATTGATTTTCGTCGACTCCCCTAGGGTTTCTGGAATATTGGTGTATTTATAGAGCAAAGAGGCGCTCCGGGGGCACCCGAGGTGGGCACAACCCACCAGGACGTGCCAGGAGGGGCCTCATGGCGTGCCCTGGTGGGTTGTGCTCTCCTTGGAGCACCCCCCAGGTGCAGCCAGGGCCCATTATATGTCTTCTGGTCCATAAAAATCTCCGTAAAGTTTCGTTGCATTTGGACTCCGTCTGATATTGATTTCCTGCGATGTAAAAACATGCGGAAAATAGCAACTGGCACTTGGCACTATGTCAATAGGTTAGTACCAAAAAATGATACAAAATGACTATAAAATGTTTATAAAAACATCCAAGATTGATAATATAACAGCATGGAACAATAAAAAATTATAGATACGTTGGAGACGTATCAACCACGTTCTCCTCGATGTTCTTGGAGATCTATCTGATGTAATCTTATTTTGCGGTGTGTTTGTCGAGATCCGATGAATTGTGGATTTATGATCAGCTTGGGTATGAATATTATTTGAATCTTCTCTCAATTCTTTTATGCATGATTTAATATCTTTGTATTTCTCTTCGAATTATCGATTTGGTTTGGCCAACTAGATTGGTTTTCTTGCAATGGGAGAGGTGCTTAACTTTGGGTTCAATCTTGCATGATTTCACCCAGTGACAAAGTAGGGGTAGCGAGATACGTATTGCATTATTGCCATCGAGGATAAAAAGATGGGGTTTTCATCATATTGCTTGAGTTAATTGATAATCCCCAAGTGCAAGGAATCATCGTAGCAATTTCCAAAGGTGGAAGTGATAAGTATGGAGTGTCGAACCCATAAGGAGCTAAAGGTAAGATCAATATTCTCTCAAGTCCTATCTGCCACTGATACGACTCTACGTACACCGAACGTTTGCTTTCAACTAGAAACAAGAAATAAAACTATGTTGTGGGTATGAAGAGGATAACTTTGCATGATATCGAAGAACTAAAATATAAAAGTAGGTGTTGTTATCATAAAAGTTAGAATATATTAATATATATTATAAATAGCGAGTGTGGAATAATGATGGGTCGGTGTGCGGAATTTTCCTAGGCAATTGTTAACAAGATCGGTAATCATTATTGCAATTTCATATGAGGGACAGGCATAAACTAACATACTTTCTCTTCTTGGATCATATGCACTTATGATTAGAACTCTAGCAAGCATCCACGACTACTAAAGATCATTCAGGTAAAACCCAACCATAGCATTAAAGTATCAAGTCCCCTTTATCCCATACGCAACAACCCCCTTACTCCGGTTTAAGCTTCTGTCACTCTAGCAACCCACTATAAGTGAATCATTAACGTACTGCAACACCCTACATCGGGAATCCCCCACGTGTGCGCGGCACGGAAAGCGCCATAGGACAACACCAAAGTAAAACATACAACTCAAACCAATATATATCATCAATCAACCCAAAGGACAAAAGAAATCTACTCAAAACATCATAGGACGGCAACACATCAGTGGATCATAATATGTGGCATAAAGCACCATGTTCAAGTAGGGGATTTCAGCGGGGTGCGGGAGTGTGGACCGTGTAAAGAGATGAGGATGGTGATGTTAATGAAGACGATCACCGCGGCGATGGTTCTGTTGGGGATCGTAGCAGAAATTTAAAATTTTCTACGCATCACCAAGATCAATCTATGGAGTCATCTAGCAACGAGAGAGATGAGTGCATCTACATACCCTTGTAGATCGCGAGCGGAAGCTTTCAAGTGAACGGGGTTGATGGAGTCGTACTCGTCGTGATCCAAATCACCGATGACCGAGCGCCGAACGGACGGCACCTCCGTGTTAAACACACGTACGGAGCAGCGACGTCTCCTCCTTGTTGATCCAGCAAGGGGGAAGGAGAGGTTGATGGAGATCCAGCAGCACGAAGGCGTGGTGGTGGAAGTAGCGGGGATCTCGGCAGGGCTTCGCCAAGCTCAGCGAGAGGGAGAGGTGTCACGGGAGGGAGAGGGAGGCGCCAGGGGCTGTGGTACGGCTGCCCTCCCTCCCCTCCACTATATATAGGGGCCCTGGGGGGGCGCCGGCCCTGGGAGATGCAATCTCCAAGGGGGGCGGCGGCCAAGGGGGGTGGCTTCCCCCCCAAGCCAAGTGGGGCGCCCCCACCCCTAGGGTTTCCAACCCTAGGCGCAGAGGGAGGCCCAAGGGGGCGCACCAGCCCACCAGGGGCTGGTTCCCCTCCCACTTCAGCCCATGGGGCCCTCCGGGATAGGTGGCCCCACCCGGTGGACCCCCGGGACCCTTCCGGTGGTCCCGGTACAATACCGGTGACCCCCGAAACTTTCCCGGTGGCCGAAACTGGACTTCCTATATATAATTCTTCACCTCCGGACCATTCCGGAACTCCTCGTGACGTCCGGGATCTCATCCAGGACTCCGAACAACTTTTGGGTTACCGCATGCTAATATCTCTACAACCCTAGCGTCATCGAACCTTAAGTGTGTAGACCCTACGGGTTCGGGAGACATGCAGACATGACCGAGACGACTCTTCGGTCAATAACCAACAGCGGGATCTGGATACCCATGTTGGCTCCCACATGTTTCACGATGATCTCATCGGATGAACCACGATGTCGAGGATTCAATCAATCCTGTATACAATTCCCTTTGTCAATCGGTACGTTACTTGCCCGAGATTCGATCGTTGGTATCCCAATACCTTGTTCAATCTTGTTACCGGTAAGTCACTTTACTCGTACCGTAATGCATGATCCCGTGGCCAAACACTTGGTCACATTGAGCTCATTATGATGATGCATTACCGAGTGGGCCCAGAGATACCTCTCCGTCATACGGAGTGACAAATCCCAGTCTCGATCCGTGCCAACCCAACAGACACTTTCGGAGATACCCGTAGTGCACCTTTATAGTCACCCAATTACGTTGTGACGTTTGGTACACCCAAAGCACTCCTACGACATCTGGGAGTTGCACGATCTCATGGTCTAAGGAAAGGATACTTGACATTGGAAAAGCTCTAGCAAACGAACTACACGATCTTTGTGCTATGCTTAGGATTGGGTCTTGTCCATCACATCATTCTCCTAATGATGTGATCCCGTTATCAATGACATCCAATGTCCATAGTCAGGAAACCATGACTATCTGTTGATCAACGAGCTAGTCAACTAGAGGCTCACTAGGGACATGTTGTGGTCTATGTATTCACACATGTATTACGATTTCCGGATAACACAATTATAGCATGAACAATAGACAATTATCATGAACAAGGAAATATAATAATAACCATTTTATTATTGCCTCTAGGGCATATTTCCAACAGGTTCCCCCGATGGCACTCTGGCGCCACCGAGAAAGAGGGGGAGAGTATCTCCCCCTTGTGCTTCCTCCTCCATGGCCTTCCCCCTAGATGGGGAAAGGTTCTCCCTCTGATCCTTGGCCTCCATGACGATGATGGCCTCTCCTGGATCCTCCTCCATGGCCACCGGTGATGATGGCCCCCTCCGGCAGGGTGCCAGAGAGGGCCTAGATTGGTTTTTCGTGGCTACAGAGGCTTACGGCGGCGGAACTTCCTATCTCTCTTCTGTTCTGGGGTTTTTAGGATTTATAGGAGGGGTTGGCGTCGGTTTCACCTCAGGGAGCCCCACGAGGCGGTCACAAGGTCGGAGGGCGCGCCCTCCACCCTTGTGGTTAGCCCGGGACTCTTCTTTCGCATCTTTTTATTCAAGTATTTTTTGTATTTTGTAGAAAAATTCTTCGTTAATTTTTGCTCGTTCCGAGAACTTTTATTTCTGCACAAAAACAACACCACGGTAGTTCTGCTGAAAACAGCGTCAGTCCGGGTTAGTTCTAATCAAATCATACCAAAATCATATAGAATTGTTGTAAACATGGCATGAATACTTCATAAATTATAAATACGTCAGAGACACATCATTAATTCATCTACATCATGTCATCTTGCTTAAGGCGTTACTCCGTTCTTTATGAACTTAATACTCTGGATGCATGCTGGATAGCTGTCGATGTGTGGAGTAATAGTAGTAGATGCAGTCAGGAGTCGGTCTACTTGACACGGATGTGATGCCTATATGCATAATCATTGCCTTGGATGTCGTCATAACTTTGCGCTTTTCTATCAATTGCTCGACAGTAATTTGTTCACCCACCGTATTATTTGCCTTCACGAGAGAAGCCTCTAGTGAAACCTATGCCCCCCCCCCGGGTCTATTTTTCATCATATTACTTTCCGATCTACTATTTTGCAATCTTTTATTTTCATATCTATATACCAAAAAACCCAGAAATATTTTATCTTTTATTTATCTATCTCTATCAGATCTCACCTTTGCAAGTGACCGTGAAGGGATTAACAACCCCTTTATCGTGTTGGGTGCAAGTGTTTGATTGTTTGTGCAGGTATTGGTGATTTGTGTGTTCTTCTTCTACCGGATTGATACCTTGGTTCTTAACTGAGGGAAATACTTACCTATATTGTGCTGCATCACCCATTTCCTCTTCAAGGGAAAAACCAACACAAGCTCAAGAAGTAACAAACCACAACACTGGTCAATGTTATGTTTTTGTCACTTACTTTAAGCGTACTAGCACTACTGCAGGATGCTGCTAATGTGACACTATGATTAGAGACCCTTCGACGAAACTGTGTGCGATGCAATAATCGCAAACGGTGGTGTAAAAACCATCAAAAAAGGTGCAAAACATTTGCGATGACGGATGCATCAAACACGGTTCAGATTTTAGTTGCGTGTGCGATGCAGGGCATACGGTTCAGTTCAATTAACTGTTTGCGATGAGGCAACACAAAAGAAACGGGCAGCCAGATGAAGGCGTGTGCGATATACAACACTCGAATGAACTGTTTGTGATTAGGCAACACAAAAGAAATGGTCAGCCAGATCAAGGTGTGTGCGATATACGACATGCGGTTCACTCTGCCTTGTCGTCAGTGTGTGACCTCTGTGGCAACCGTTCGCTCCCCACTAGCCTCTTCTTGTACCATGGCAACCTTCCACCGCCTCTTTGCCTTTCCCTCTCGATTTGGAACTCCTATCGCACACTCTTCCTCCCTCCATTTGCCTTCACCCTTTCCTTCTGCCATTGTTCGATCGTCTTCTCCATGGAGGGAACAGGCCGGAAACGACCCTGTTATTCTTGCCCCGATCTGAAAGATGACGTGGTGGAGGAAATCATTGATCGGTGCGACGTCATCACCTCGGCTAGCATGGCAGGTTCGTTAAAGACCATTCTCGACTCAACTAATAACATCATTACACACAACCCAAGGGTCCAGGAGTAGTTTGATCTCCCCTATCTTCTTCGCCGTGACCCTGATCACTGGCGCGGGGACGATGGAAGCCTCGCCTTGTGCAAGTTGATGCCGCTTGATAATGATACGTGTGATGTTAAGATGCCATCGCTTGAGCCTAAGGCTTGGTAGGTGCAAATAGAGATTGGGTTGTTTATATTGGGTACAACTGCGAGTGGGAACTTGTGAATGTGTACACTCGTCACCGGGTTCCACTTCCAAAAATCTCAGACTGCCCTGAAGTTGAGCACACCGGTATTCTACGTACGTTCAAATACGATCATGGTGACTGTCGTCTATGGAAGATAGGAATTTGTCGAGTTCCCAACTGCTCTTGGAATTACACAAACTATGAAGTTGTTGCTATCTTCAACAAGCTTGTTGCCGTCCTTGCTTCCACGACTCGATGGATATTGCTCAAAAATCAATTTTTGTACATGGATGAGTACTGTGATGCAATTCAATACGAGGGCCTTGTGTTTGCTGCCACTACTCGTGGCACTGTTTTTGCATGGAATCCTTATGATTTCGGTACGTTTGTCTTCCAGCGTAATTATAATTGTTTCATCCACATGCATGCGGGTTAGCTAGCTAGTTTCCCTTTACTAATTAACCATCTTGTGTTTCCAAGGTCCTGTTAACATTCCACCACCTATACTTGAAATTTTTTATAACCAAGGGGGAGATGACGATGGTGATGATCACGAGCATGAGGACGAGCAGGACCCATATACTCAGTGGCGCCTGGCAACTTATTCCGATGGATCACCTCTTCTTGTTTGTATATAGGGAGCATGAGGAAGCAGGTGTTGTCTCGCATGGTCGCACTCTCCGGACCTATTCCAACATCCATTGCAGGGTGTTTGGGATGGATACTAGTGTGCTAGCGCCAACACCTTCTCCCTGGTTCAGTATTGATAGTCTTGGAGAAAACTCGCTCTTCCTTGGACAAAACTATCCAATGATGGTGAAAGGCGATCCAGCTGCTGTTGACACAACTTTACTACCATTTATGAGAAGCAACTGTATCTATACCTTGGACATTGCTATGCTTCCCTACCGTGGCTATCAAAATATGGTTACTGAAATAGGCCACTTCAGCCTAGATGATCAGTCTTGCGTTGGTCTCGAGATTGACAGTAGCTGGCCCTTCCGAGAGAATCACTTCTGGTTCAAAGCAAGCATTTCCAACGCCGATGAGTGGTTGAGCTGAAGTTCATTTCATCGCTTTCTTATTTCTTATGTGAGAAAAACTTTACTTTACTAGAATGTTTTGTTGGAAATGATCTATAATCCAACATGTATCCTCGTTGTCGTTGTGGGTTGATGACTTGTTGTATGTAATCAATGGTACATTTACATAGGGTATGAAACCACCTCAAAGTTATTCTTTCTGATCGATCTATTCAAGAGTCCGTAGTAAAATAACCTGAAGTTATTCTTTCCGTTCAATCTATCCTAGAGTTCGTACCAGAATAACACCTTAAGACACAAATCAACCAAAACCCTAATGTCACCTAGATACTCCAATGTCACCTCAAGTATCCGTGGGTATGATTATACGATATGCATCACACAATCTCAGATTCATCTATTCAAACCAACACAAAGAGCTTCAAAGAGTGCCCCAAAGTTTCTACCAGAGAGTCAAGACGAAAAGTGTGCCAACCCCTATGCATAAGTTCATGAGGTTACGGAACTCACAAGTTGATCACCAAAACTTACATCAAGTGAATCACGTGATATCCCATTGTCACCATAGATAAGCACATGCAAGACATACATCAAGTGTTCTCAAATCCTTAAAGACTCAATCCGATAAGATAACTTCAAAGGGAAAACTCAATCCATTACAAGAGAGTAGAGGGGGAGAAACATCATAAGATCCAACTATAATAGCAAAGCTCGCGATACATCGAGATTGTGGCGAATCAAGAACACGAGAGAGAGAGAGAACAAACACATAGCTACTGGTACATACCCTCAGCCCCGAGGGTGAACTACTCCCTCCTCGTCATGGAGAGCGCCGGGATGAAGAAGATGGCCACCGGAGAGGGATTCCCCCTCCAGTAGGGTGCCGGAACGGGTCTAGATTGGTTTTCGGTGGCTGCAGAGGCTTGCGGCGGCGGACTCCCGATCTAGGTTTCTTTCTGGAAGTTTGGGGTTATATAAGAGGTGTTGGAGTCAGGAACAAGTCAGGGGGGTCCCCGAGGCGGCCACGAGGTAGGGAGGCGCGCCCAGGGGGGTAGGGCGCTCCCCCCAACCTCGTGGTGGCCCCGGGACTCTTCTGGCCCACCTCCGGTACTCCGTGGGCTTCTTCTGGTCCAAAAATGATCTCCGTCAAATTTCAGCTCAATTGGACTCCGTTTGGTTTTCCTTTTCTGCAAGACTCAAAAACAAGGAAAAAACAAGAACTGGCACTGGGCTCTAGGTTAATAGGTTAGTCCCAAGAGTGACATGTATGAAATATTATGCATGGTGGCTTTGCCGCATATACGATGTCAACTACATGATCATGCAAGGCAATATGACAATGATGAAGTGTGTCATAATAAATGAAACGGTGGAATGTTGCATGGCAATATATCTCGGAATGGCTATGGAAATGCCATAATAGGTAGGTATGGTGGCTGTTTTGAGGAAGATATAAGGAGGTTTATGTGTGATAGAGCGTATCATATCACGGGGTTTGGATGCACTGGCGAAGTTTGCACCAACTCTCAAGGTGAGAAAGGGCAATGCACAGTACCGAAGAGGCTAGCAATGATGGAAGGGTGAGAGTGCGTATAATCCATGGACTCAACATTAGTCATAAAGAACTCACATACTTATTGCAAAAATCTACAAGTCATCAAAAACCAAGCACTACGCGCATGCTCCTAGGGGGATAGATTGGTAGGAAAAGAACATCGCTCGTCCCCGACCGCCACTCATAAGGATGACAATCAAAGAACACCTCATGTTTCAAATTTGTTACACAACGTTTACCATACGTGCATGCCACGGGACTTGCAAACTTCAACACAAGTATTTCTCAAATTCACAACTACTCAACTAGCACGACTCTAATATTACCATCTTCATATCTCAAAACAATCATCAAGTATCAAACTTCTCATAGTATTCAATGCACTTTTTATGAAAGTTTTTATTATACCCATCTTGGATGCCCATCATATTAGGACTAATTTCATAACCAAAGCAAATTACCATGCTGTTCTAAAGACTCTCGAAATAATATAAGTGAAGCATGAGAGTTCATCTATTTGTTCAAAATAAAACCACCGCCGTGCTCTAAAAAGATATAAGTGAAGCACTAGAGCAAATGACAAACTACTCCAAAAGATAAAAGTGAAGATCAATGAGTAATCGAATAATTATGTAACTATGTGAAGACTCTCTAACATTTAAGAATTTAAGATCTTTTTATTTTATTCAAACATCAAGCAAAACAAAAGAAAAGAAAATGACGCTCCAAGCAAAACACATATCATGTGGTGAATAAAAATATAGCTCCAAGTAAAGTTACCGATGAACGAAGACGAAAGAGGGGATGCCATCCAGGGCATCCCCAAGCTTAGGCTCTTGGTTGTCCTTGAATATTACCTTGGGGTGCCTTGGGCATCCCCAAGCTTAGGCTCTTGCCACTCCTTATTCCATATTCCCTCAAATCTTTACCCAAAACTTGAAAACTTCACAACACAAAACTCAAAAGAAAACTCGTAAGCTCCGTTAGTATAAGAGAATAAAACCACCACTTAGGTACTGTTGTGAACTCATTATAAATTCATATTGGTGTAATATCTACTATATTCCAACTTCTCTATGGTTCATACCCTCCGATACTACTCATAGATTCATCAAAATAAGCAAACAACACACGAAAAACAGAATCTGTCAAAAACAGAACAGTCTGTAGTAATCTGTATCAAATGTATACTTCTGGAACTCAAAAAGTTATGAAATAAATTGTTGGACTTGAGGAATTTGTCTATTAATCATCTTAAAAAAGAATCAACCTAAAATCACTCTCCAGTAAAAAATGGAAGCTAATCTCATGAGCGCAAAAGTTTTTGTTTTTTACAGCAAGATCGCATAGACTTCACCCAAGTCTTCCCAAAGGTTCTACTTGGCACAAACACTAATTAAAACATAAAATCACATCTAACCAGAGGCTATATAGATTATTTATTACTAAACATGAGAAAAATCAAAGGACAAAAATAAAATTGGGTTGCCTCCCAACAAACGCTAACGTTTAACGCCCCTAGCTTGCCATGATGATTTCAATGATGCTCACATAAAAGATAAGAATTGAAACATAAAGAGAGCATCATGAAGAATATGACTTGCACATTTAAGTCTAACCCACTTCCTATGCATAGGGATTTTGTGAGCAAACAACTTATGGGAACAATAATCAACTAGCATAGGAAGGCAAAACAAGCATAACTTCAAAACTTTGAGCACATAGAGAGGAAACTTGATATTATTGCAATATGTAGAAGCTTATGATCCTCTCTCATAATAATTTTCAGTAGCATCATGAATGAATTCAACAATATAACCATCACATAAAGCATTCTTTTCATGATCCCCAAGCATATAAATTTTATTACTCTCCACATAAGCGAATTTCTTCTCATGAATAATAGTGGGAGCAAATTCAACAAAATAATTATCATGTGAGGTATAATCCAATTGAAAACTAAAATCGTGATGACAAGTTTCATGGTTATCATTATTCTTAATAGCATATAAGTCATCACAATAATCATCATAGATAACAACTTTCTTCTCATAACCAATTGGAACCTCTTCCGAAATAGTGGATTCATCACTAAATAAAGTCATGACTCTTCCAAACCCACTTTCATCAATATAATCATCATAAATAGGAGGCATGCTTTCATCATAATAAATTTGCTCATCAAAACTTGGGGCACAAAAAATATCATCTTCATCAAACATAGCATCCCCAAGCTTGTGGCTTTGAATATCATTAGCATCATGGATATTCAAGGAATTCGTACTAACAACATTGCAATCATGCTCATCCTTCAAAGATTTAGTGCCAAACATTCTAATGCATTCTTCCTCTAGCAATTGAGCACAATTATCAGAATCCTTATTTTCACGGAAGACATTAAAAAGATGAAGCATATGAGGCAACCTTAATTCCATTTTTTTGTAGTTTTCTTTTATAAACTAAACTAGTGATAAAACAAGAAACTAAAATATTCGATTACAAGATCTAAAGATATACCTTCAAGCACTCACCTCCTCGGCAACGGCACCAGAAACTGCTTGATGTCTACTATGAAACCTTCTTCTTGTAGACGTTGTTGGGCCTCCAAGTGCAGAGGTTTGTAGGACAGTAGCAAATTTCCCTCAAGTGGATGACCTAAGGTTTATCAATCCGTGGGAGGCATAGGTTGAAGATGGTCTCTCTCAAACAACCCTGCAACCAAATAACAAAGAGTATCTTGTGTCCCCAACACACCCAATACAATGGTAAATTGTATAGGTGCACTAGTTCGGCGAAGAGATGGTGATACAAGTGCAATATGGATGGTAGATATGGGTATTTGTAATCTGAAAATATAAAAACAGCAAGGTAACTAATGATAAAAGTGAGCACAAACGGTATTGCAATGCTAGGAAACAAGGCCTAGGGTTCATACTTTCACTAGTGCAAGTTCTCTCAACAATAATAACATAATTGTATCATATAACAATCCCTCAACATGCAACAAAGAGTCACTCCAAAGTCACTAATAGAGGAGAAAAAACGAAGAGATTATGGTAGGGTACGAAACCACCTCAAAGTTATTCTTTCTGATCGATCTATTCAAGAGTCCGTAGTAAAATAACATGAAGCTATTCTTTCCGTTCAATCTATCCTAGAGTTCGTACTAGAATAACACCTTAAGACACAAATCAACCAAAACTCTAATGTCACCTAGATACTCCAATGTCACCTCAAGTATCCGTGGGTATGATTATACGATATGCATCACACAATCTCAGATTCATCTATTCAAACCAAAACAAAGAACTTCAAAGAGTTCCCCAAAGTTTCTACCGGAGAGTCAAGACGAAAACGTGTGCCAACCCCTATGCATAAGTTCACGAGGTTATGGAACTCGCAAGTTGATCACCAAAACTTACATCAAGTGAATCACGTGATATCCCATTGTCACCATAGATAAGCACATGCAAGACATACATCAAGTGTTCTCAAATCCTTAAAGACTCAATCCGATAAGATAACTTCAAAGGGAAAACTCAATCAACTACAAGAGAGTAGAGGGGGAGAAACATCATAAGATCCAACTATAATAGCAATGCTCGCGATACATCAAGATCATGCCAAATCAAGAACACGACAGAGAGAGAGAGAGAGATCAAACACATAGCTACTGGTACATACCCTCAGCCCCGAGGGTGAACTACTCCCTCCTCGTCATGGAGAGCGCCGGGATGATGAAGATGGCCACCGGAGAGGGATTCCCCCCTCCGGTAGGGTGCCGGAACGGGTCTAGATTGGTTTTCGGTGGCTGCAGAGGCTTGCGGCGGTGGAACTCCCGATCTAGGTTTCTTTCTGGAAGTTTGGGGTTATATTAGAGGTGTTGGAGTCGGGAACAAGTCAGGGGGGGTCCCCGAGGCGGCCACGAGGTAGGGGGGCGCCCCCAGGGGGTAGGGCGCGCCCCCCACCCTCGTGGTGGCCTCGGGACTCTTCTCGCCCACCTCCGGTACTCCGTGGGCTTCTTCTGGTCAAAAAATGATCTTCGTCAAATTTCAGCTCAATTGGACTCCGTTTGGTTTTCCTTTTCTGCAAGACTCAAAAACAAGGAAAAAACAGAAACTGGCACTGGGCTCTAGGTTAATAGGTTAGTCCCAAAAATCATATAAAATAGCATATAAATGCATATAAAACATCCTAGATGGATAATATAATAGCATGGAACAATAAAAAATTATAGATATGTTGGAGACGTATCAGCTGTCGGTTTGCATACGGGTGTTCTAACAAAAACGTTTGCGATCAAGAGCTGCACAAAATCCTGCTCGGCACATCTTCCCTTGGCTTCCTGGGGAAGCTGTCGGTTTGCATACAGGTGTTCTAACTGAAACGTTTGTGATGAGTGTTTTATATTTAAAAACCATTGACATTTTTTTTCAAAAGAAAGTCGTTTGATAAGTCTGTACATTAAGAGAGAAAAATGCAGGTTCGCTCAAACCATATCTTTCATTCAGTCATACTGCGAATTTATATTCATATGATCGAGATACAGTATTAAACCCAAGAAAAAAACTATTTCCGGCGGCGGCGGAGGCGGCGTGCCGTGCCATCGTTGTCATTGTCGTCCTCCGGGACGCCGTTGTTGAAGTCTTCAATGCAACACAGAATGTTCTTCACTTGTAAATCAAACATCATGTTGTCGCGCGATCGACGGGCGGGGCGCGGGAGGACGGCAGCTCGCGGCGCTGAGAGGTAGCGGTTGACGGCGACGTCCCATGCTGCTGAGGGGGGCGCGCGCACGAGCACGGGTGCGGTGGGTGCATCCAAACACACGGGGGCCGGCGCCACGGTGGGTGAAGGGGCACGCACGGGCAGGGGGCGGCGCCACGGTGGGTGGAGGTGCGCGCACGAGCAGGGGCACGGGCGCTGGCGCTGGCATGTACACGAGCTCGCACGGGTCCGCAGAGACCTAGCTAACGCCCGTGGCTTCCAGCTCTGCGATAGTGCTCGGCGACCAGCCCGTCAATGCTACGGGGATGGTCGCTGGCGCGGGCGCGGGGATGGGAGCTGGGACGGGAGCGGGGATAGCAACCGTTGCGGCCAGCTCGTTTTGGGCCATGTCCATGAGGCCCCATTCCTCGTTATTTTCTATCTCCTCCGGCTCGGAGTCGACTTCACCAAACTTGAAGACTAGTGGCAGATGATCATTCTGCACCATGGCGTTGGTGGAGGTCTGCGGGAGGGAGGGGAATGGGAGGCGAACAGTAAGGCCGCCTGTATTAAACAACGGCTCGGGCGCCATTAATGGAGAGGAAGGCGGGCCGCCATGGAAGTCAAAGGGCTCGCTTCCCAGTGAGCCTGCGTAGCGTACAGCTCGCATGCTTCCCGGAGCCTGCGCATTGGAGGATAGCTTGCACGCCTCTCGGTCAACCTGCACAGCGGACTCCGCTCGCACGCCTCCCGTTCAGTCAAGGTCAAGCAGCTGTCCGCACGACACCTCCTATAGCCATTAAAACGAATACACGTGGCGTCACGTGAATGGTTAACAAAATGGACACGATTTGAATTATACAAACGTTTGAGATATTAAAGTGGCAGCTATTTTTTCAAAATGCCTTTGTTGGCTGTTATTCGAGTGCGCCTTCTCTCAAAATGGACACGAAAAATACCACAACATGTCGGGTGCCATTCCATGATAGCATACCAAGTTTCATGAATTTCAGACGAGTTTTGGATTTACTAGAATTTAAAAACAAAGTATCTCAAAGTTTTGCCGGCAATCAACGGTGCCCTGGTGTTTGAAATTCATTCCCATTTCTTGCAGGGGACCTAAGCATGCACCCAAGGACACAGATTTGTTTTTTCAACCAATTTATATGCATTAGAGCATGTGCATGTAGTTCAAATTTGAATTATGCACATAAATGCATTGAAAACTCAATTAATGCATAAAAATGTCCAAACGAACCCCCAAAAATCCCAAAAATTGACACAACACTCCTTTGTTCTATGTTGACACGAGAGGCAATGGATATCGTTTCGTCCCCAAAGGTGGGACGTTCCCTACCGAAACCCCTCAGGCTTGTTCTGAGAAGCTCTGGTTTGTGAGAAACATATCGCCAAACCTACCCCAAATGGGACAAAAAATTTACCACGGCATGTTGATGCCGCTCCATAATAGCATGCCAAGTTTCATGAATTTCAGACGAGTTTTCGATTTACTAGAATTTTAAAACCATGTATCTCAATGTTAGCGGCCGAGCGACAGTGTCAAGGTGTTTGACATTCGTTCTCATTTCTTGCATGTGACCTAATCTTGCAACCAAGGACAAACATTTGATTTTGCAACCCGTTTTTATGGACGGAGCACGTGCATGTAGTTCAATTTTGAATTATGCACATAAATGCCTAGAAAACTCAATTAATGCATAAAAATGTCCAAACGATCCCCGAAAAAATCCAAAATTCAACACGACACTCCCGTTGTTCTATATTGACACCAGGAAAAAAATTGAAATGAAGAAGAGGCGACGAATATCGTTTTGTCCACAAAGGTGACACATTTCCCTAACGGAACCATGAGGCTTTCTTGTGAGAAGCTCTGGTTTGTGAGAAGCTTATACCACAACCTGCCCCAAATGGTACAATATTTTTTACCCCAGCATGTTG
Organism: Triticum aestivum; assembly: GCF_018294505.1. Taxonomy (NCBI): domain Eukaryota; kingdom Viridiplantae; phylum Streptophyta; class Magnoliopsida; order Poales; family Poaceae; genus Triticum; species Triticum aestivum. The sequence continues at coordinate 449,195,139 of NC_057802.1, read as the reverse complement.
ATGCCATTCCATGATAGCATGCCAAGGTTCATGAATTTCAAACGGGTTTTGGATTCACTAGAATTACAAAAGCAAGTACCTCAACATTTTCCGGAGAGCCACGGTGCCGTCGTGTTCAAAATTCATCCCCATTTCTTGCATGGGACATAAGCATAAACCATGGACACATATATGATTTTACAACCCATGTTGGTGCACCGGACCATGTGCATGTGCTTTAATTTTGAATTGTGCGCCTGAAATGGCTAGAAAACCAATTTAATGTATAAAATTTCCAAACGAACCTTGAATAATTCCATTTTTTACGACACACATATAGTTGCATGTTCACTGCAGATAAAAGGTCTAGCAATTTAAACACCGTCCATTGCCGCTGTGACCCCATTATGTAATATAAATCAAGATGAAAAATCAAGTATATCCCACACAGTTTATTATCACCAACCGTGTGAGATGCAACACAAAATATCTTGGTAGTACTCTTTGTTTTGTTTAATTAAGAGCGACGGTCTTTAATTTGTTAGAGTAATGTTTAGGTCAGCTAGCTCTGTTTAATCGCTGAACTTGCTCGATTAAGAAGTGTGGGTGTGCTGTAGTCTCCTTTGTGTACCCAAATTATGCAATGACGTGCATGACCACTGTAACCATGGAAATTCGAACCAAAATTTTTGACGTTCAAACTCATCACACACGGGTTAAGTTATCTGAATCGTTTGTGATGTTCACATATCGTACACAGTTTTGAATAAGGGACCGTGTCTGATGACACTTTGCGCGCCAGTTTTTTCGCTGGAGCGGTTCCAAATTTTTGGCTTCCACAGAAATATCTACCTCCCTGCCCCCTCCCCCTTACCAAAAGCCACATTTCCCCTGTTTCCGCCTTCCTTTCCAAGTTGAAACCTTCACTCCTTGCTTGCAGCGCCGCCTCCTCGCCGGCGACCCTTCTTCACGCTGCTCGGCCTCGCCTATCCAGGCAGGTAATCCACACCCGCCCCCCATCCTCCTCCTCCTTCCACATCCCACATGCCCCGACCGCCGGCGCGAGCGCGACACCTTCCACCAAAATCACCAACCCCTCCCCCAAATAAGCGCCAACCTAAGCCATGGCGCACGCAGTATAGCCAGGATCTCAAGGAGCATTTGGCAGCAGGGAAGCAAATCGCGGCCACACGCGCGGATGAGGTCGTGATGGCTGCCATTCGTGCCGACCCCCAGATCTTGGAGGAGCACCTCGCCGTCTAGGCCACCGTCGACGCCTCGCGCGCCGATGCCGCGACGCGGTTGGCTGCTATAAATGATAGTTCGTGGCGTTTTCTTGAGGCCACCGTCGGTGCCTTCAACGAACACTACGAGGTGTTTTCTCAGCATGCACGTGCTTACGTCATCTCGAGAGCCAGCATGTTGGTGCCCGGAGTGGCCAGGCAACTTACCACTACGACGAGGGCACCCACGAAGCGGAGGCCTCGCCCTCTTCCATGTCCAAGGAGCCAATCATCATCGATATCTCCGACAATGAGGAGTAGCTTGTCTTATTAGCTCACTATAAGGACCCATGTTCAGCTAGCTACTGCCTTTCCTTAACAAATTCTAGTGAATTGTGCTATCTACTTTTACCATGCAATCTTCTGCTCTAGAATATATGTTCTATATGTCGTGCAATGTGGTGTTCAGTTAACTGTTTGGTTCAATTCTGCAAATGTGATGTTCAATTCTTCAGGGTGCAATTTTTCAAGTTGTCAAGCATGCTTGGTTTGGTTAACTGTCTGATCTTCTATTAGGAGTATGTTATATTGTGCAATGTGGTGCTCGGTTAACGTTTGCTTCATTTGTTGTGGTGTTTAGTTAACTGTTTGGTACAATTCTGCAATGCGATGTTCAATTGTTGTGGGTGCATACTGTTATTGTATACCATGTGAGAAATAAATCGAATTTGGTTGTACTAAATACATGAGAAACAAATACATTTGCTATATTTCCAAGTTGTTAAGCATGCTTGGTTTGGTTAACTGTCTGACCTTCTATTAGGAGTATGTTATATTATGCAATGTGGTTCTCAGTTAACGTTTGGTTCATTTGTTGTGGTGTTTAGTTAACTATTTGGTTCAATTCTGCAATGCGGTGTTCAATTGTTGTGGCTGCATTATGTTATTGTATACCATGTGAGAAATAAATCAAATTTGGTTGCACTAAATACATGAGAAACAAATACAATTGCTATATTTCCAAGTTGTTAAGCATGCTTGGTTTGGTTAACTGTCTGATCTTCTATTAGGAGTATGTTATATTGTGCAATGTGGTGCTCAGTTAACATTTGGTTCATTTGTTGTGGTGTTTACTTAACTGCATGGTTCAATTCTGCAATGCGATGTTCAATTGTTGTGGCTGCATTATATTATTGTATACCATGTGAGAAATAAATCAAATTTGGTTGTACTAAATACATGAGAAACAAATAAAATTGCTATATTTCCAAGTTGTTAAGTATGCATGGTTTGGTTAACTGTCTGATCTTCTATTATGAGTATGTTATATTGTGCAATGTGGTGCTCACTTAACGTTTGGTTCATTTATTGTGGTGTTTAGTTAACTGCACGTGCATGGTCCGTTGTCTAATAGCACATTATTGTGCAATTGCAGGAACCATTATAATATTTAGGTTTTTAACAATTTGGTCTTGCACATGTAGGTCCTGCTGTCAGAGGTTTTGACCCACTGTTCGACCCTTTTTGCATATGGGGAATTGAGTTGTCCATGAATATCAATCAAGTCAAGAAACTCAGAAAGATTGTTAGGATAAAGAAATTAGCGACAAAAAACAACAAGATCTTTGTCTGCACAATTAAGAAGACATCAGTTCACTACAAGATGGTACTAACTATTATACCTTGCCTTTTTTTATTCCTTTGCCCTATTTCTAATATAGAGAAGATAATTATGCACATCCTTGTTTTCAGGCCTTTCCAAAGCAGTTCACTGATGATTACCTCTCAAACCACCTCTATGGTCAGGAGGCAAGGAAGGTTTTCATACAACACCCACGGTTCAATATTGAAGTGTTTCTGAAGAGGACGAAGGACGGATGGTCAATTATCCACAGGCACTGCCAAAAGTTGCAAAGACCTTCAACATGAATGAAGGATCAATATTCGCCTTCCGCTTCAGCAGTTTTTCAGATGAGATGCATCTGTCTATATACCGTCTATGATGCTAATTTCGAAAGGTTCTACATGTTACATGTGAAACTTGGTGCCGGTGCAGTTGTGTAATGGGGTAGATGAGTGATGAAGCTATATCATGTTGTACTATGATGTATTCAATTATGAATTCTGCTTCTTTAATATGGAAATGAAATATATTATGTGCTTAATATGAATGTCAATTAGATTAATAAATGGATTATTAATAATAGGGAAATTAGCCTGCTAATGATGAATTAGCCTGCTAATTGGGTTTTGCTATTGCAAACAGTTATTGAAAAAAAACGTGGGCGATGACCTCAAGCAACGCACACAGTTTCTAGGAATAAACCGTGTTGGATCAATGAACAATCACACACGACTTTCTCTTGAAAACTGTTTGCGTTAGGCCACCTTGCGCAAACGTTTACCACATAAAAACTATGTGTGATGGACAGTCTTTACCACACAGTTTCTTCTACGGACCGTGTGTGATGCATTCAATAACGCAAACGATAAAATTGTTAATATCGTGTGCAATGGCAACGCTATCACAAACGATTTAACGGGAAAAAGCGTGTGTGATGTGCCTGTGAACGGAAACGTTTTCCTTGGAGCGACCGTGTGGGATGTATATACAAACGGAAAGGTTTAGCGGGGACTGACTGTGTGGGATGTACTTGCGACCGGAAACAATTTCGCCTGTATAATTGTATTTTTTAGCCCTATTGTACGTATTTCCGTATTTGAGCGCTCGCCGGTCGCACACGATCTCATTATGTCGAGCGTGTGTGCCAGGAGGGCATATCCCCGACGGTTTCTGGGTCGTGTGGGAAGGACCCCCTATCGCCCACACTCACTTGGCGTCGATTCCAAATGTCGTCGCGGAAAGGGGTTTAAACCGTTTGTATAGCACCGACGCGTACTAGTGTAGGCATAATCATAATCTACTATAGTATTTGTCACTGCTAGATCCATAACCATAAATTTGATCCATATCATGTTTTTGTTTATTTGTTATTGCAAAAGTTTAGGAACCATTGTCGCAAGCTAGTGTGCATGCTTGGGTGTGCTAGCTCGGTTAATGTGCATGTTCCTGGACCGTCGACACGTTCCCTCGCTTCGTCGAGCCATGCTGGCAAAGGTTCCTCTAGCAATGCCGCCTCGTCGTCTCGCATTGTTGAGGAGGACGAGGAAGATGAGGAACAAGTCGGGGGAGAAGAAGAAGGTGATGACGAGGAGGAGTATGATGAGGAAGACGGACCACCACCCACTTAGCCAACCCAGGACAAAATGGGGAAACAACCAAATACGCAATGGAAGAGTCCATCCCCGTTCTGAGGGAGCGTACTTCTCATCGCACAACAACAATTATGCAAGAGACCCGCTTGAAGAGAAACGAGGAGCGTACCGCCAAGAGGGGGAGGAAGACCAAGTGATATGGTCATGTTGAACTACTCGCTTTGTGTTGAGCTGAACGAGAACTTGTTGGCTATGTTCAAGTACTTGCTATCGTGAATTTGTTGAACTATTTGCTATGTTAGACATGTAAACCTATTTGCAATGTTGGGTATGTTGAACTATTTCGATGTGTGATGCATATTATGATGTGTGAGATACTAATTTTATTTCCAGATGATATTATGATGTGTGAGGTTATGCTATTTATATTGAATGATCAAATTTTGCAGAAAAGGAATTAAAGTTTAAAGGGGATAGATACTCCGGCGGTAGGTTTGCGTACCCTACCGCAAATGAAAATCTAGTTTCAGGAACAAAACCAATTTCCTGTCTTCGACACCTACTGCTGAGGTAGCTGGCGGCAGGGTTGCATACCCTACTGCAAAATAAAACCCTGTTTCAGGAACAGATATGCCTGACGTCAGGGTTTGGGGGGGCGGGGAGGGTTGAGGCCTACCGACAGAGACTATGGCGGTATGGTACTTCAACCTACCGCTGCCCTCTTTGGCGGTAGACACTCTGGCCACGTCAGCAACAACCGATGATCGTCTGCCTCTGTCGTCAACCCTACCACCAGGGACCTCGGTGGTAGGCTGTGATAACCTACCGTCATCAACCCCGGCGATAGAAAAAATGTCAAATCCTGAAAAAAATTAAACCGGTGTCATATCCGGCATAACTTTGCCAAAAGGGTCAAAACACTGAATTTGGCCGTTTAGACCATCTCTAACCAACACAAGCCTCGGTCGAAGCCGTCGTTTTGATCCCAGCCTAGTTGCGAATCAGTACCTCTACATTTTTTTAGGGGCTCCCTCTATACATATAATCTCTTGCGTCTTCTGGCTGGGCTGGTCAGCTGTTGCGCGATCCTCCCCCAAGTATGCTCCCTCCCTCAGGTTAAAGGATTGATATTGCCTTGTGGGTTCGTTCTTCTGCCCGATGTCCAATTGGGCTTCGGGTGTTTCTTTAGCATGCCGGAGTAGCTCTGAAGAGTTCATCGTTTTTGTGTTAGTTTCAGAAAGAAAAAGAAAAATCACCACTGGTCGCTGGCGGAAAGGGGGGAGGGTCAGGTTGGGTCCTGGCCCAGTCCATATTTTGGTATATCTTCCGAAAACAACAGTATATATCAATCCTGACCCTGACCCTCCCTCCCCCACGACCCCCTCCTCCTCCCGATCCCGCCGCCGCCTCCCGATCCGATCGTTCCCGCCCATCGCCGCCGCCTCCCGATCAGTACGTGGCGATGGAGCTGCTAACGCTTGAGTTTGTAATCAACTGAAAACAGTCCAATTTATAATTCTGGCTATGCAGGTTGCGACGATGGGGCTGCTAACGCGTGAGTGTGTGAATGAACTAAGGACAGCCCACGACCGCGTTGCTGGAGGGTTGGATAATCTTGAACGGTTTCTGCAAACAGTACGTCTTACATATATACATCTCACAGATAGAGGTCCGGCTTTTGCACCCTATGCTTAGTTTGTTTCTTGTTTCAGATTAACAAGCTCGTGGAACAATCTCGAATGGCTTCAGAGTTGATCACCGCGGCCGAAAACACAGTTAGGGAACACACCAGTCAGAAAGAGCAGCTTCAACAGAAGATGCAAGACGAAGCTGTCCTGAAGGAGCAGCTGCAGAAGAAGATCGAGGAGGGAGCTGCCTTGAAGGAGCAGCTGCAGACTCAGATGCAAGAGAATGCGTCTTTGAAGGAGAAGATACAGAAGAAGGACCAAGAAAATGCCATCTTGAAGGATCAAGTAAAATCTTTGAAGGAGCAGATGCAGAAGAAGGACCAAGGAAATGCCATCTTGAAGGAAAGTTAAAAAACAACCTTTTTTAAGAGAAAAATGCCATCAAGAAAATGCCATCTTGAATGAGCTGAGGTGTTTAACCAGTAACAATGATGGCCCAATAATTTAATTTGAGCCCGTAAAATAATTTTGAAGTATACTTTCAAATCCGATTTCATGGTTTCAAAGATGACGGTGGGCTCTTGAACATGGCTTTTAAGAAATTGCCCTCGCTAAGTATATAGGCAATTTAGAAAAAAAACAGTTCTTTCAATTTTTAGTGCATACGATCGATGCATCAAAGCATCATTCTCATCCTTATTGCCAAATGACATCCACGGCTGTATGCTTCTGCATGTTTTGGTACTGAATCAAACGTGAAGGCTTGATTCTAAGCATACAAACGGTTTGATCTATATTTTCAAGATAAATCTCACCCAGACAGAGATGTTCATTCTTTAGGACGAAATCACTGTTCTGACCTTGTCAACGTTTATAGTCACAAACTGAACTCGACGTGAAAGTATTTCGCGATTTGACCCTTTTAGAAACGCCATAGCCCGCGGCGTTTCCACCCAACACAGAAACGCCGAGCAAGCTAGCGTTCCTGGCCAACACGAAAACGCCGTGGTAGCTTGCGTTTCTGCCCTGGCCCACAGTCAGTCCGAACCCGCTGTTTTCGCTGACGTGGCACGTGTGAAACGCCAATGTCCCTGGCATTGCTGGACTGGATTAAGTAATGGCGGCAGGCCGCGGGGGCCTAACCCAGCCCACTCGCAGTCCCAGCCCCGGTCGGGCCGTTCTTCCAGGGACGAACTGGCGGCCGCCCCTCCCTCTTCTTCACCAAATCTCCCTCAAATCTGTTATTTTGATCATCAAAACAAGTAGATCGGAACATCCCCGAGTTGCTTGAGGTATTCTCTTCCCAATCCTCCATTTATTTTCAGTCAAGATTGGCTATTGTAGATACATTTTTTCAAACATGGTGGAACCCTAAGATGAGTTATTAGTGATTTGTTTGATGAATATTTTGGTTACATTATGTTTAGAAAGAAGACATATACTCCTTGTGTTGAAGTATTCTTAGTTAACTTGTTTAGTATTGGATTTAGAGAGAGACCATTTTTTGGACTAGGTTGAACCTATTATTTGTTAATAATTAGTTGTGATAGATTCTTTAGGATAAAATAGGTTGAAAAGAATTGGTGTTGGTAATGTCGTTCATGATTTGTATCTTTGGGATAATTTGTAGTAGTTCTCACACGATTTTGTATATGATGTGGTCATAATTTTAAGCATATATCATAACAAATCCATTGACCTTATTTTGTAGGATGTTTGAGCTGGATAAATATCCCGGCCTTGATGATTATTACGAGGAGAAGCATCGTGTTGTGCTAGTGGAAAGAGGGGAGGTAATTATGTATCTACATTGTTGATTCTCATATTGTGAGTAGTTTAGAGAAGTATATAAATTGTGTGTGTGTTTTTTGTAGGTTCCTCCAGTACTTCGTTTGAGAGGCCACAACCCACGTGAGTCCCTGAAGTATGACCGTTGGTACGAGCCTTATTTTAGAAGAATGGATCTTCTCCAGTTTGTGCTCAACTTTAAAGGCACACCACCATGGCTGAACTCGACGGCCATTACCGCCCTTACGGACCGTTGGAGGCCGGAGACGCACTCTTTTCACCTTGCTCTTGGTGAGATGACCGTCACTTTGGAGGATATTGCGATGATCTCCGGTCTTCCGATCGAGGGCAGGGCTCTTACCGGGAAGGTGAGGTCTGAGGGGTGGCGACAAAGGGTTGCAGGTTTGGTTGGTGTTGAACCTCCCCCGTGGATTCATGAAACAAAGAAGGATCCTAGGCCATCTGGTGTTTTGTTCTCGTGGCTACAAGAACATTTTTACGAGTGCCCAGAGAATGCCAGTCCGGCTGTTGTGGAGAGGTACGCCAGGGCTTACTTATGGAATCTTTTGACTCAAGTGGTGTAACCTGACGGCACGGGAGACACAGCCTCGTGGATGTTCTTGGACCCTCTTCGTAACTGGGATGTGTACCGTCAGGTAATGCTAATTTGATGCATTCTCATTATATGAAAGAGATTTTTGCATGTGATTGTTTAATGTGTGCACAAATGTGCAGTTGGACGGAACATGTATGAGGAGTAAGCTGAAATCTTGTCTTGGTGGTTTTGTTTGGGCCCTACAGATTTGGATGTGGGAGCGTATCCCTGTGGGCCGTAACTTGACCATTGCTCTGGAAGAACCTTGGGAGTGGCCTTTTGACGGGGATGAGGAGCGGTATCCCACTATCGCATACACGTGGGCTACTGTCCAAGTGTCGAGTATCGCCGCCATGGGGCGGTACAAGGCATACATAAGTGAGCTTGACATGCTTACTTACAACCAGGTAATTATCAAATGCCTTGCCATCATTACAGATTTTTTTTGTTGTGCATGAGCTAGTGACATGTTGTGATGTAGGTTAATTGGAGGCCGTACATGGCACTTAGGCAGTTCCCTTTGAGCAATATGTGCCTTCGTGACCAACATCTTTGGCCTGTGCATTGCCCCATGATATGCTTTTTTGCGGTGGAGTGGCATCTTCCACATCGTGTTTCGAAGCAATTTGGAGTACAAGAACGCACCCCGCCGGAGTATGTTGAGACAAGTGTGGTGCTACATAGGTGAGAGTTTCTTGTACCATATGTTGATCAATGTGTAACCACGGAAAAATGAAAATGATACTGATACTTCTCATGCTTTGTAGGACGAGCCGGCAACACAACAAGAATGTCATTAATTGGGAGGATCACCATCTTATGTGGGTGGACATGTGGAATGCTCAGAGGAATGCCCGAGTTGAAGATGATCACACACCTGACAACGACGAGGGGGCATATTTAAGGCATTTGGAGTGGCTTCGCAAAGAATACAGAGTTATCCTTGAGGGTGCTTGGACTCGTGCCGATTGCTTGGAAGTAATGCCAAGTGAGGCTGTTGATGGTGCATTCAACAACTCTATTAGGGAGACCTCTGCATGATATTGATTATGGCCCTCTGCATGACCGAGTGGTATGTCTTTTTGTCTCTTTTTTGAACATGTGTCATTTCTTCATGAGTGGTGTGTCACTTAAGTTTTATTCAGGGCACGGAGCTAAGGAGATGTATCAATGATAGTAATGTGGTGCTTGGCCGCGCACCTGGTAGAGAAACGGACGTTCTCGTTAGGAGTACTCTACAGGTTAGAGGCCTTCTTAATATGAACATGTGTTTTATATCATGTGAACTATTTTTGCATATTTACATGTCAATGTCTTTGCCTCTGCAGAAGGTTGTGAATCGTTGCCGAACACTAGCCGCTTTACTTTCTTGCCATGGCGGTTCATCCACGGATGTGCGTGCACGTGCTCAGTATAGAATGGATGTGCTTTCTTCCGCTCGTCCATCTTCGAGCCGAGCACGTGCTTCTTCCGCTCGTCCATCTTCCAGCCGAGCTGGTGCTTCTTCGAGCCGAGCACGGATTGATGAACAGGAAGATGAAGAGGAGGAGACAGACTACGATGCGGATCCGAACTATGTGGAGCTTGGGGCTTCGCAGATGGAAGATGCTCCACAGCCAACTCAACCTTCTCAGCCTTCTGAAGAAGCACGCCGAGTTAGCTCAAGAACCGTCCGACGTCCTGGATGGCAGAACACTCCAGAGGGCTACGTCAACAGGGGAAGATGGCTGCGAAAAGAGGCAAGAAGTGAAGTGATGACTGATGCGAACTTGTTAGTTCTATATCTGGTGAACTAGAAATGTAGTTAGCGTTTCAGATGGAGCGAACTTGTTAGTTCTATATCTGATGAACTTGTTATGTTTTATATCTAATGGACTTGTTAGTTCTATGTCACCGACTTGTTAATTATTATGTAAGCTGGATCATGTTAAGTTCGTTGCCGAAAATATGTCTCATTGCTATACTGTTGCTGTACTTGGCATTTATATTTTGAAAACTGTTGGATCATTAACTGTTGTTGTACCTTTGCTACCTGTGACGGAATGGGCAGCAGGGTTTGCTGTGTTCTGCATAACTGGGCAGAAACGCCAAAGACTTTGGTGTTTGTATGTGGCCTGGAAACGCCGAGCGGGACTGGTGTTTCAGATGTGAGCAGCAACGTTTCATGTACGTGTCCCAGGCAGCCATCTTTCGTGAGTCTTCCATTGACTTTCCATTTGCATCTTTCTACCTCACATTTCACGGTGTATCGCTTGTTGTAGTCCGAGTGAACAACTATGAAAGGCATGTGGTGTTTGACAGCATACTCACACAACCACATCCTGAATTCTAGCATGTGCTCGAACATCAAACCTTTCCTCACGTACGACATCGAAATCGCGTCGGGTGTACTACTTGGGAACTGTCTAGCCTCAATTGTCTTGCTCATGCCACCGTCGACTATAGCCTTATCCGCAAGGTAACATCACAAAACAAGGGAACTTTGTGATCCCTACCGGTGATTTTTGTGTACCACTCTGCTTCTTTCTCAGTCAAGCCATCCTCGTCCAACTCATTCACCGGGCCTTCATCATCCGAGTCATCCACACAAGCACGCTGATAGATAATGTCAGGATCCATGTCCTGATGCCTTACCTCAGCCTCTACGTCACCAACAATGTTGTGGTGCCTCTCATACTCTTCGTCGGAGTCATCGCCATCATCTTTCATCGGTGCACTACCTCCGAACTCATATTGGGGATACTCATTGGCTTCCGCTTCAACTTTATGCTCAACAATAGGTGTCACACTACTAACCGGGCTCACATCATCTACTAAGGTTTGGTTCAAGTCAACATGAAAGAGAGGAGCCTTGACCACCTTACTTGCAAAGACTTCGAGTGACTTGACTGCCAAGGATGCAACAACCTCCTTATATGCAACCCAATGCAAATTGGACTTGATAGGCATTGTCTTCATTCGACACTTGTGTGCCGACCCAACATCATATCTTCCTACTAATTCAACTTGGTCACTTGCATCCACCCACTTTAATCTTATCCGTGTTTCTTCCACAACCTCTTCATAACTAGGAGTCTCAAGAAATATCAACACTTCCTCATACTTGTCAACAATATCCACATTCATGAATGCCTCTTTGTCAACATAATGAATATTCACAATCTTGTCCATCTAAAAAAATGGTAACATAAGTATAAGAAATGTACAATGCTAAATATACCACACTGCTAACAAAACCCCTAACCCTAACCCTAAATCTTAACATTAGCCATAACCCACAATAAGGTATGCTCAACAACATCACAATGCAACACTATTGGAACAACAATACTCAAAACATCACATTATAGATTCATGTTCAAAACTAGGGTTAGGAACAACAAGAACAAATCAATCCAAATGGACAAATCCAACCAATAAAAATTTGTGAGATGAAGGAGGTTACCTCAACGAACGGAAATGACACCAGATCCAAGGACCAACCCAATCGATTTGCAAGGATTTGAGAGGGGCTAAGTGAGGGACACAAAGGGGGGAAAGGGCAAGAGTTCGGGATAGGACAATGGGGGAGAAGAGAGTGAAAGGTGAGTGGTGGGTGAAAGCCCCACGACCACCTAAAATATCTGCACCAGAAACGCCAAGGACGCTGGCGTTTCTAGCAACGCTAGCTTGCTAGGCGTTCCCACCAAGCCACGTCAGCAAACAACGCGTCCTCGGCCTGGCAGTGGGCCAGGTCAGGAATGCTAGCTTGCTCGGCGTTTCTGTGTCGGGTGGAAACGCCGCGGGCCCTGGCGTTTTTAAAAGGGTAAAATCGTGAAATACTTTCACGCCGGGTTCAGTTTGTGAGAATAAACTCTGATAAGGTCAAAACAGTGATCTTGTCCCATTCTTTAGTGCTGCCAAGTGAACAGGGGAGAGGTCTAGCGAGACGTTCAAAAAAAAGAGGTCTAGCGAGAGGATCAGACGACGATGTGAAAAAAAACTCCTGGCATTGTTAAATAAGTAACTCACCATACTAAAGAAAACACATTTTCCAGAGAAAGATACGTTTAGTGTGTTTGTTCATTCATTTGAATCTGTCTGTAGTCCATATTAAAATATGCAAAACATGTTACATTTGTGGACGAAGGAGCATTTGCTAATTATGAAGCGAAACAATAGACATTAAAATGAAATACGATATGACACAAAACGACCAACAAAAAATACATTACATCGAAAATTACATTGTCCTTCCTTCCACTATACGTCATCCACCGGAACTTGAGAATAAACTTAACTGACATCAGGAGAAAGAGACACCTGCAAACGCCTCGTTATACTAGGATTTGAAGACCTCAATAATCACTGGCGGCAGAAACAAGATGTAGCAACTGTTGAAGAAATATCAGTTAGGGCACTACCCAATGCAGCGCAGGCTTGCAATACTTCAACGTCTGTCTAGAATGTTGGAGAAACCGGGCCGTGCCACAAAGCAACTAGAAAGAATAAGTCGTCGTGCCAAGAGCCAGCCAATTGCTCCGACTGAAGAGAGCCAGTATATTTGACAACATCTACTTGCATATGCCTCTCGTAGGCGTCAATCCTATTCCAACGTGGCATCGCAAACACCACCTCGCCGAAGGAAAATAAGAACCTACAAGACCTACAAAAATTGAAAGGGGCGGATTTCCACTCCTCTAATTTCCAATAAACCATCGAGCGAAAGAGATGAGCGGGGCTGAGACAGCGATGTTGAGGAGACCTTGATGACAGTTAGGGTTGAGGAATGAGTGTTGCAAAAGGGAAAACAAACTTTGTAGGCTTCGTTAGAGAAATTTGCAACGACCATATGCACGCTGACATGACGAGGAAAGATGAAACCACGAGGCACGCGCGCACAGAGAGAGAGAGATGGTACCGCTAAAAATCCTCTGTAACTAAATATAAGATGAACTACAAAAACCGGAAATCCAATTCGGCTGTTGGGAGCATATGCTCCTTGAAGGAAATATGCCCTAGAGGCAATAATAAAGTAATTATTTATTTCCTTATGTCATTTATTATTCACGCTAGAATTGTATTAACCGGAAACTTGATACATGTGTGAATACATAGACAAAAAGAGTGTCACTAGTATGCCTCTACTTGACTAGCCCATTGAATCAAAGATGGTTAAGTTTCCTAGCCATAGACATGAGTTGTCATTTTATTAACGGGATCACATCATTAGGAGAATGATGTGATTCACTTGACCCATTCCGTTAGCTTAGCACTTGATCGTTTAGTATGTTGCTATTGCTTTCTTCATGACTTATACATGTTCCTATGACTATGAGATTATGCAACTCCCGTTTACCGGAGGAACACTTTGTGTGCTACCAAACGTCACAACGTAACTGGGTGATTATAAAGGTGCTCTACAGGTGTCTCCGAAGGTACTTGTTGGGTTGGCGTATTTCGAGATTAGGATTTGTCACTCCGATTGTCGGAGAGGTATCTCTGGGCCCACTCGGTAATGCACATCACTATAAGCCTTGCAAGCATTGTAACTAATGAAGTTAGTTGCGAGATGATGTATTACGAAACGAGTAAATAGACTCTCCGGTAACGAGATTGAACTAGGTATTGAGATACCGACGATCGAATCTCGGGCAAGTAACATACCGATGACAAAGGGAACAACGTATGTTGTTATGCGGTTTGACCGATAAAGATCTTCGTAGAGTATGTAGGAGCCAATATGAGCATCCAGGTTCCGCTATTGGTTATTGACCGGAGACGTGTCTCGGTCATGTCTACATAGTTCTCGAACCCGTAGGGTTCACACGCTTAAAGTTCGATGACGATTTGTATTTTGAGTTATGTGATTTGATGTACCGAAGGTAGTTCGGAGTCCTGGATGAGATCGGGGACATGACGAGGAGTCTCGAAATGGTCGAGACGTAAAGATTGATATATTGGACGACTATATTCGGACATCGGAAAGGTTCCGAGTGATTCGGGTATTTTTCGGAGTACCGGGGAGTTACGGGAATTCACCGGGAGAAGTATTGGGCCTTATTGGGCCATACGGGAATAGAGGAGAGAGGCCAAAAGGAAGGAGGCGCCCCCCACCCCTCTGGTCCGAATTGGACAAGGGGTGCAGCCCCCTTTTCCTTCTCCCTCTCCCCCTCTTTCCTTCTCTCCTACTCCGGAAAGGAAAGGAGAATCCTACTAGGACTTGGGAGTCCTAGTAGGACTCCCCACACTCCTGGCGCGCCTCCTCCTGGCCGGCCGCCTCCCCCCTTGCTCCTTTATATACGGGGGCAGGGGGCACCCCAGAGACACAACAATTGATCTTTTAGCCGTGTGCGGTGCCCCCTCCACCATAGTCCACCTCGATAATACTGTAACGGTGCTTAGGCGAAGCCCTGCGTCGGTAGAACAGCATCATTGTCACCACGCCGTCGTGCTGACGAAACTCTCCCTCAACACTTGGCTGGATCGGAGTTCGAGGGACGTCATCAGGCTGAACGTGTGCTGAACTCGGAGGTGCCGTGCGTTTGGTACTTGATCGGTCGGATCGTGAAGACGTACGACTACATCAACCGCGTTGTGCTAACGCTTCCGCTTTCGGTCTACGAGGGTACGTGGACAACACTCTCCCCTCTCGTTGCTATGCATCACCATGATCTTGCGTGTGCGTAGGAAATTTTTTGAAATTACTACGTTCCCCAACAGTGGCATTCGAGCCTGGTTTTATGCGTAGATGTTATATGCACGAGTAGAACACAAGTGAGTTGTGGGCGATACAAGTCATACTGCTTACCAGCATGTCATACTTTGGTTCGGTGGTATTGTTGGATGAAGCGGCCCGGACCGACATTACGCGTACGCTTACGCGAGACTGGTTCTACCGACGTGCTTTGCACACAGGTGGCTGGCGGGTGTCAGTTTCTCCAACTTTAGTTGAACCGAGTGTGGCTACGCCCGGTCCTTGAGAAGGTTAAAACAGCACTAACTTGACAAACTATCGTTGTGGTTTTGATGCGCATGTAAGAACGGTTCTTCCTCAGCCCGTAGCAGCCACGTAAAACTTGCAACAACAAAGTAGAGGACGTCTAACTTGTTATTGCAGGGCATGTTGTGATGTGATATGGTCAAGACATGATGCTATATTTTATTGTATGAGATGATCATGTTTTGTAACCGAGTTATCGGCAACTGGCAGGAGCCATATGGTTGTCGCTTTATTGTATGCAATGCAATCGCCCTGTAAGCTTTACTTTATCACTAACCGGTAGCGATAGTCGTAGAAGCAATAGTTGGCGAGACGACAATGATGCTACGATGGAGATCAAGGTGTCGTGCCGGTGATGATGGTGATCATGACGGTGCTTCGGAGATGGAGATCACAAGCACAAGATGATGATGGCCATATCATATCACTTATATTGATTGCATGTGATGTTTATCTTTTATGCATCTTATTTTGCTTAGATCGACGGTAGCATTATAAGATGATCTCTCACTAAATTTCAAGGTATAAGTGTTCTCCCTGAGTATGCACCGTTGCGGAAGTTCTTCGTGCTGAGACACCACGTGATGATCGGGTGTGATAGGCTCTACGTTCAAATACAACAGGTGCAAAACAGTTGCACACGCGGAATACTCAGGTTAAACATGACGAGCCTAGCATATGCAGATATGGCCTCGGAACACTGAGACCGAAAGGTCGAGCATGAATCATATAGTAGATATGATCAACATAGTGATGTTCACCATTGAAACTACTCCATCTCACGTGATGATCGGACATGGATTAGTTGATATGGATCACGTGATCACTTAGAGGATTAGAGGATGTCTATCTAAGTGGGAGTTCTTTAATAATTTGATTAATTGAACTTTAATTTATCATGAACTTAGTACCTGATAGTATTTTGCATGTCTATGTTGTAGATCAATAGCTCGGTTTAAGCTCCCCTATTTTATTTTGATATGTTCCTAGAGAAAACTAAGTTGAAAGATGTTAGTAGCAATGATGCGGATTGGATCCGTGATCTGAGGATTATACTCATTGCTGCACAGAAGAATTATGTCCTTAATGCACCGCTAGGTGACAGACCGATTGCAGGAGCAAATGCAGACGTTATGAACATTTGGCAAGCTCGATATGATGACTACTTGATAGTTTAGTGCACCATGCTTTACGGCTTAGAATCGGGGCTTCAAAGACGTTTTTGAAACGCCACGGAGCATATGAGATGTTCCAAGAGTTGAAATTAGTATTTTAGACTCATGCCCATGTCGAAAGGTATGAGACCTTTGACAAGTACTTTGCCTACAAAATGGAGGAGAATAGCTCAGCTAGTGAGCATGTGCTCAGAATGTCTGAGTACTACAATCACTTGAATCAAGTGGGAGTTAATCTTCCAGATAAGATAGTGATTGACAGAGTTCTCTAGTCACTATCACCAAGTTACTAGAACTTCGTGATGAACTATAATATGCAAGGGATAACGGAAACGATTCCCAAGCTCTTCGTGATGTTGAAATCGACGAAGGTAGAAATCAAGAAAAGCATCAAGTGTTGATGGTTGACAAGACCACTAGTTTCAAGAAAAGGGGCAAAGGGAAGAAGGGGAACTTCAAGCAGAACGGCAAGCAAGTTGATGCTCAAGTGAAGAAGCCCAAGTCTGGACGTAAGCCTGAGACTAAGTGCTTCTACTGCAAAGGGACTAGTCACTGGAAGCGGAACTACCCCAAGTATTTAGAGGATAAGAAGGATGGCAAAGTGAACAAAGGTATATTTGATATACATGATATTGATGTGTACTTTACTAGTGTTTATAGCAACCACTCGGCATTTGATACTGGTTCAGTTGCTAAGAGTAGTAACTCGAAACGGGAGTTGCAGAATGAACAGAAACTAGTTAAGGGCGAGGTGACGATGTGTGTTGGAATGAATTCCAAGATTGATATGATCATCATCGCACACTCCCTATACTTTTGGGGTTAGTGTTGAACCTAAATAAGTGTTATTTGGTGTTTGCGTTGAGCATGAATATGATTTGATCATGTTTATTGCAATACGGTTATTCATTTAAGTTAGAGAATAATTGTTGTTCTGTTTAAATAAAACCTTTTATGGTCATACACCTAATGAAAATGGTTTGTTGGATCTCGATCGTAGTGATACACATATTCATAATATTGAAGCCAAAAGATGCAAAGTTAATAATGATAGTGCAACTTATTTGTGGCACTGCCGTTTAGGTCATATTGGTGTAAAGCGCATAAAGAAACTCCATGCTGATGGACTTTTGGAATCACTTGATTATGAATCACTTGATGCTTGCGAACCATGCCTCATGGGCAAGATGACTAAGACTCCATTCTCCGGAACAATGGAGCGAGCAACTGACTTATTGGAAATAATACATACTGATGTATGCGGTCCGATGAGTGTTGAGGCTCGCGGCGGGTATCGTTATTTTCTGACCTTCACAGATGATTTGAGCAAGATATGGGTATATCTACTTGATGAAACATAAGTCTGAAACATTTAAAAAGTTCAAAGAATTTCAGAGTGAAGTGGAAAATCATCGTGACAAGAAAATAAAGTTTCTACGATCTGATCGCGGAGACAAATATTTGAGTTACGAGTTTGGTCTTCAATTAAAACAATGTGGAATAGTTTCACAAATTCGTGCCACCTGGAACACCACAACATAATGGTGTGTCCGAACGTCATAACCGTACTTTATTGGATATAGTGCAATCTATGATGTTTCTTACCGATTTACCACTATAGTTTTGGGGTTATGCATTAGAGACAGCTGGATTCACATTAAAAAGGGCACCATCTAAATCTGTTGAGACGACACCGTATGAACTGTGGTTTGGCAAGAAACCAAAGTTGTCGTTTCTTAAAGTTTAGGGTTGTGATGCTTATAAGAAAAAGTTTCATCCTGATAAGCTCAAACTCAAATCGGAGAAATGTGTCTTCATAGGATACCCAAAGGAGATAGTTGGGTACACCTTCTATCACAGATCCAAAGGCAAGATATTCGTTGCTAAGAATGGATCCTTTCTAGAGAAGGAGTTTCTCTCGAAAGAAGTGAGTGGGAGGAAAGTAGAACTTGATGAGGTAACTGTACCTGCTCCCTTATTGGAAAGTAGTTCATCACAGAAACCGGTTCCTGTGACACCTACACCAATTAGTGAGGAAGCTAATGATGATGATCATGAAGCTTCAGATCAAGTTACTACCGAACCTCGTAGGTCAACCAGAGTGAGATCCGCACCAGAGTGGTACGGTAATCCTGTTCTGGAGGTCATGTTACTAGACCATGACGAACCTACGAACTATGAAGAAGCGATGGTGAGCCCAGATTCCGCAAAATGGTTTAAGGCCATGAAATCTGAGATGGGATCCATGTATGAGAACAAAGTGTGGACTTTGGTTGACTTGCCCGATGATCGGCAAGCAATTGAGAATAAATGGATCTTCAAGAAGAAGACAGACGCTGACGGTAATGTTACTGTCTATAAAGCTCGACTTGTTGCGAAAGGTTTTCGACAAGTTCAAGGGATTTACTACGATGAGACCTTCTCACCCGTAGCGATGCTTAAGTCCGTCTGAATCATGTTAGCAATTGTCGCATTTTATGATTATGAAATTTGGCAAATGGATGTAAAGACTGCATTCCTGAATGGATTTCTGGAAGAAGAGTTGTATATGATGCAACCTGAAGGTTTTATCGATCCAAAGGGAGCTAACAAAGTGTGCAAGCTCCAGCGATCCATTTATGGACTGGTGCAAGCCTCTCGGAGTTGGAATAAACGCTTTGATAGTGTGATCAAAGCATATGGTTTTATACAGACTTTTGGAGAAGCCTGTATTTACAAGAAAGTGAGTGGGAGCACTACAGCATTTCTGATAAATATATGTGAATGACATATTGTTGATCGGAAATAATGTAGAATTTTCTGGAAAGCATAAAGGAGTATTTGAAAGGAGTTTTTCAAAGAAAGACTTCGGTGAAGCTGCTTACCTATTGAACATCAAGATCTATAGAGATAGATCAAGACGCTTGATAAGTTTTTTCAATATGTACATACCTTGACAAGATTTTGAAGTGGTTCAAAATGCAACAGTCAAAGAAAGAGTTCTTGCCTGTGTTACAAGGTGTGAAATTTGAGTAAGACTCAAAGCCCGACCACGGCAGAAGATAGAAAAAGAATGAAAGTCATTCCCTATGCCTCATCCATAGGTTCTAGAAAGTATGCCATGCTGTGTACCAGATCTATTGTATACCCTACACTGAGTTTGGCAAGGGAGTACAATAGTGATCTAGGAGTAGATCACTGAACAGCGGTCAAAATTATCCTTAGTGGAATAAGGAAATATTTCTCGATTGTGGAGGTGATAAAGAGTTCGTCGTAAAAAGTTACGTCAATGCAAGCTTTGACACCGATCTGGATGACTCTGAGTCTCGATCTGGATACATATTGAAAGTGGGAGCAATTAGCTAGAGTAGCTCCGTGCAGAGTATTGTAGACATAGAATATTTGCAAAATACATACGGCTCTGAATGTGGCA
This sequence comes from Triticum aestivum, assembly GCF_018294505.1. Taxonomy (NCBI): domain Eukaryota; kingdom Viridiplantae; phylum Streptophyta; class Magnoliopsida; order Poales; family Poaceae; genus Triticum; species Triticum aestivum. The sequence continues at coordinate 449,175,141 of NC_057802.1, read as the reverse complement.
GACCCGTTGACTAAACTTCTCTCACAAGCAAAACATGATCACACCTTAGTACTCTTTGGGTGTTAATCACATAGCGATGTGAACTAGATTATTGACTCTAGTAAACCCTTTGGGTGTTGGTCACATGACGATGTGAACTATGGGTGTAAATCACATGGTGATGTGAACTATTGGTGTTAAATCACATGGCGATGTGAACTAGATTATTGACTCTAGTGCAAGTGGGAGACTCAAGGAAATATGCCCTAGAGGCAATAATGAAGTTATTATTTATTTCCTTATGTCATTTATTATTCATGCTAGAATTGTATTAACCGGAAACTTGATACATGTGGGAATACATAGACAAAAAGAGTGTCACTAGTATGCCTCTACTTGACTAGCCCATTGAATCAAAGATGGTTAAGTTTCCTAGCCATAGACATGAGTTGTCATTTGATTAACGGGATCACATCATTAGGAGAATGATGTGATTGACTTGACCCATTCCGTTAGCTTAGCACTTGATCGTTTAGTATGCTGCTATTGCTTTCTTCATGACTTATACATGTTCCTATGACTATGAGATTATGCAACTCCCGTTTACCGGAGGAACACTTTGTGTGCTACCAAACGTCACAACGTAACTGGGTGATTATAAAGGTGCTCTACAGGTGTCTCCGAAGGTACTTGTTGGGTTGGCGTATTTCGAGATTAGGATTTGTCACTCCGATTATCGGAGAGGTATCTCTGGGCCCACTCGGTAATGCACATCACTATAAGCCTTGCAAGCATTGTAACTAATGAAGTTAGTTGCGAGATGATGTATTACGGAACGAGTAAATAGACTTTCTGGTAACGAGATTGAACTAGGTATTGAGATACCGACGATCGAATCTCGGGCAAGTAACATACCGATGACAAAGGGAACAACGTATGTTGTTATGCGGTTTGACCGATAAAGATCTTCGTAGAGTATGTAGGAGCCAATATAAGCATCCAGGTTCCGCTATTGGTTATTGACCGGAGACGTGTCTCGGGCATGTCTACATAGTTCTCGAACCCGTAGGGTCCGCACGCTTAAAGTTCGATGACGATTTGTATTTTGAGTTATGTGATTTGATGTACCGAAGGTTGTTCGGAGTCCCGGATGAGATCGGGGACATGACGAGGAGTCTCGAAATGGTCGAGACGTAAAGATTGATATATTGGACGACTATATTCGGACATCAGAAAGGTTCCGAGTGATTCGGGTATTTTTTGGAGTACCGGGGAGTTACGGGAATTCACCGGGAGAAGTATTGGGCCTTATTGGGCCATACGGGAATAGAGGAGAGAGGCCAAAAGGAAGGAGGCGCGCGCCCCCCCCTCTGGTTCGAATTGGACAAGGGGTGCAGCCCCCTTTTCCTTCTCCCTCTCCCCCTCTTTCCTTCTCTCCTACTCCGGAAAGGAAAGGGGAATCCTACTAGGACTTGGGAGACCTAGTAGGACTCCCCACACTCCTGGCGCGCCTCCTCCTGGTCGGCCGCCTCTCCCCCCCTGCTCCTTTATATACGGGGGCATGGGGCACCCCAGAGACACAACAATTGATTTGATATTTTAGCCGTGTGCGGTGCCCCCCTCCACCATAGTCCACCTCGATAATACTGTAGCGGTGCTTAGGCGAAGCCCTGCGTCGGTAGAACATCATCATCGTCACCACGCCGTCGTGCTGACGAAACTCTCCCTCAACACTCGGCTGGATCGGAGTTCGAGGGACGTCATCGGGCTGAACGTGTGCTGAACTCGGAGGTGTTGTGCGTTCGGTACTTGATCGGTCGGATCGTGAAGACGTATGACTACATCAACCGTGTTGTGCTAACGCTTCCGCTTTCGGTCTACGAGGGTACGTGGACAACACTCTCCCCTCTCGTTGCTATGCATCACCATGATCTTGCGTGTTCGTAGGAAAAAATTTGAAATTACTACGTTCCCCAACACTCCTGCCTGTCAAAAATGTTTTTTGCAAATGTCAAATTTTTTAAAAAATAAATGTGTCCGTTGTCACACCAAAATGCTACCTGCAAGTTTTTTGGAGGAAAGCTTAAGTATTTTGATAAGTGAAAAAAACAAAGTCGAACGACAAATGTTACCTTCAAATGTTACACTTATTTTGTCTTTTTCACCGACGAAGCACCGTCATCCCGTTTCGCATGAAAATTGTCAAGCACGCTTGTTACCTAGCAAGAACATCTAAAAAAGATCAGAATTTTAAAATTTTATTTGCTATTTATTTTGAATTTATTATTCATTAGGAGCATTTGCACCCCAGAGCCAAAGATGTCTTATATTTAGTTAAAAGGTAGTAGACTGTTATATATTTAGTTACAAAAGCAGTCAAACGCTTTTATATTTCTTTACAGAGGGGGTATTATGTAGGGCCAGTTCTTCGGGCAACTTAAGAAATAAGCCGCCTCCTCCCAGCTGTGTCTCTTATTCATTGAGGCTTCTAAACTAGTTATGGATAACTAATTTAGAAGTCTCAACGAATTTAGAGGACGGCTTATTTTTTAGGGAAAAGCTTACCTTCAACCAGCGGATCGTGCGGTCCGTCCGTCAGATCGTCAGTTGATCAGACGGCCGAGAGCAACCCCACTCCCACCTCTGTGTACACACCGTTTCTGCAACTGAGCAGTTGTTTCGGAAAGGAGAATTTGCAACTCCCTGGCCCTTTTTTGCAGCGGCGGTGACTTGCGGCTGGAGGGCTATGGAGGCGGGGAATCTCATCGGATCCGACGAGGATGGGGCGCGGGCAGGAGGCAGGGACGTCCGGGAGCCGCGAGGGGTGGCGACACATGCGGCTAGGAAGGCGACGATGGCGAGGATTCCAGACGGATCTTGTCGGATTCGATGAGGATGAGCCGCGGGTCGGAGGTGGGGACGCCCGGGAGCGGCGGGGGCTCGTCTCGGCAAGGTCCGATGGGGTTGACGGCGAGCGTCATAGCAAGGACCTGCAACGGCAGCGGCTCACGGTGCTCCTTCAGCAGAGCATGTTTTCTTAACAAAGCTCTTGTTGCGATAGTAAGCTGTGTTTCTGAAACAATGCTCTTGTTGCAAAGAGGAACCATACACAGAGATGCTTTTGACAACGTCATCAATGTTTCTGAAATAAAGCTCTTTTTGCAATCGTCACTGATGTTCCTGAAACAAAGCTCTTTGTTGCAATAGTCACTGTTGTTTCTGGAACAACACTCTTGTTGCGAAATGGGATAGTATGTTGAGCATCTTATATCGGACGGCTCGCGAGACGGTGGATCTTTAAAAAGATCCGCTTAAAGATCCGCCGGCCGACACGTAGCACTTCCCTATTTTTTAAGCTGAAGAGAGACAACTTATTTTTTAAAGCCGCCCAAAAGAATTAGCCCTTATTGCTCTAAAACGTTCTGCATTTGTTTGTAGAGGGAGTACCTAAAAGGGGATAATTTGTAATCTCCACACCGTGTATAGAAACAAATCTCATATAACTTTTCAAGTTTGATTTAGTAGTATGTACACTAAAATAGCAGTATTTTGATGAATCAAATAACTATTCATCCTAGCTTCCAAAAAAGAAGAGAGAAAAACTACTCATCCTTCTCATCGCCCAAAAGAATCAGATCTCTTACACAATAACAAAAAAATGAAGAATGGTTGTAAATATCCACAATTCAATTGCATCTTTACGCGCCAGGAGAAGCGGAAGGCAAATGTTTGCTCAGCTGTCCTCGTCGTCGTACCGACGGCTCCGGAGAACCGAGCTCACCGAGCTGTAGCCGAGCACGTGGTGGAGTAGCCCATGGTCGGGGCCCTGCCGTAGCTGCTCGCCGCTCAAACGGCTCCTCGCAGTTGCACGCGTGTTCTGCTCCTCCGCGTCGTCGGCGCCAAAACCAGCTGGCTGCGGCGCGGAGAATATCTTCCTCGGCCGGTCCGTCGTCGAGCCGCCGCCCCTCGCCGGCAGCGTCACCTCGAGCATTTCGTCGCAGCCGCCGCACTGCAGCCTGGCGAATTTGTCTACAGATAGGCCGGCCGGTAGCAGCAGTATCTCCTCGCACTTGTCGCAGAGGACGAACGGCGTGCCGCCCATCACCGGGCGGCAGATTAGGTGCCTCGCCGACGCACCGCGCCGGCTGCTCGATGCCGATGCCGGTGCCGACACCGGTGCCAATGCCGACGCCGACGCCGACATCCACGAAGACAATGACGAGGAGGTGGTGGGCTTGCCGATGCGCCGGCCGCTGTCGGTGACCGGCAATGCCTGGGCGAGCTGCGACTCGAGGCGGCGCAGGATGCGGGAGTCGCGCCGCGTGACTTTCTGAGGGGCGCTGTTGCTGCCAGACGCGCTCTTGGGAGGCACGCCGGGAGCGAGCCGGGGCGCGTCGAGCCTGAGCGGCTCCTCGACGGCGACGATGAGCTTCCGGAGGTTCTCGAGAGCGTGCAGGAGGTTCTGCTGGAACCCCGGGTCAGCCAGCGGCGATCTCGCAGCCACACCAGCGGCCGGTCCATCCCCCGCCAAGGCCATCGCGGCGTCCAGTTCCTGCGAGCTCAGCGGCGACGCCCGGCGGCCGTAGGACGAGGCCGACCTCGTCCGCGGCACGTCGAACTCCCCGCCCCCGTCCTTGGGCGCGTCGAGGTCAGCACTCGCCGGCCGCCTGGTCCTCCGCGACGCCGGCCGGAGCTCGCTCACGCGACTGTGCAGCGGCGACCCGCTTCGCCGAACCTGATCCGCTTCGTCGTGCCGGCCCAGATCGCCGCTCCTTGGACCGGTCCTGATCGCGCTGTAGGGCCGGTACGCGGACGAGGAGGACGCGACCCCGTTGTCCCGGCTGCTGGGCTCCAGGTCTCCGCCATTGGGCGGATCCGTCTCGTCGGAGTAGGTGGACATGGTGTCGAAGGAGAGGATCTCGAGCTGCGCGAGCGAGTACTCGGTGTCGTCCGTGGGCTCCGGGTTCTTGCCTCGGATGGGCGTGCGGCACTTGCTGCAGTAGTAGATGACGGCCTGCGGGTCCTGGTAGATCATGGCGCGGCAGTAGGGGCACCGCCCGAACCGCCGCTTCACCTGCTCGCTCTCCATGGCCCCCGTCGTCTCCGGCCTCCTCTTCTCAGTAGCTGCAGGAAACGAGTTGGGTTAACAAATAGCAATGCCCTCCTCCGTGTTGGATTGGGGATTCGTCTCTCAAATTAGTCCTCCACCACTGCAAAGCATCTGGCATGTGGAATCAGTGGGCAGCTAGGGTTGGAGAGACCATATGCATCGAGAATTCTACATGATCGCGTCCTCTGTTATCCAACATACCCTAGTCGGCAAGAACAGGGCGAGAATTCATGGGCAGGACCAAGAACTGATAGTGGGTTTACCTCGATCGATGCCAGCCAAATTCTCAGTATCGGATTCCTCGTCTCTACGGCCCGATCTCCCACCGGCAGAGCAAAGATAAAATCGCTCGGGGTATTTGATTTTCTGTTCTCCAACGCGGATCCCAAAGCAAGCAAGCAACCAGTAGGTGCCGGACGACCGAGCGAGGAAGCGAAGCAGCAGAAAAGTCTCCCTCCAGCTCCCGTGACAGCGAGCGAGGAAGCAGCCAGCGGGGAGAAGAGATGTGAGGATGACAATTCTCGACGATGCCAATTAAGAGGAGGCCACGCCACACGTTTAGGAAAGGAATGGGCCGGAGCCGGAGCGCGGATCGCTGCTTCCAAACCCACGTTGACGGGCGCGTTAGAGCAACGAGTGAATTCATACGGTTGGTGCACTGGCGTTGAAAGCGAAGAGTAGTAGGGGACCCGGTCCTGCCTGCGAGCGCTCCCCCTCTCCCTGAAGAATTCAGAAGGCGACTTTCCCACTGCCAAGTGCTACTTGGATCCTGGGAGTGGTACAGACCAGGGCATCCAACCACGTGCATTGAACCACCCATAAATGTCCGGACACTTTAAGCCCTTCAACACCCGTTCGTATGTTTGAATTTTTGCAAACTAGAAGCAAATTTGAACGCTAGAAACAAATCTTGAGAAGGTTTGCGGGCGTCCGGATAGCCGCCACGTCGGACTCCGACACCCCCACCCACACAAAAAACTCACCCGGAGTCCCGCTTTTCTCACCCCGTTCCTCCGTCCTTGTTGTATACCGGCGTGATCCGAGACAGTCGTCGCCGCTGTACTACCCTTCCGCCACCCAGGCCTTACTGGACCTCCGCCTCTCCACCTGGGTGCAAGCCGACTTGCCTACACCTCCCTTCCACCCTTGGTCCGGCCGTCGCGCAGGTACCTCTGCACTTGCACATTTCCGACCATGTTGAAAACCTCACTCGACACTGCCAAATGCCATAGCCAATTTATTGACTTTTTTGTTGTTTACTTTGAAGCAAACACTATAAATTCGGCCTCGGAATACTTCTATGCCAAGTTCATGGATTCATCATCGTCAGATGAGGACGAATATGAGGATGAAACGATGATGAAGCACTCAGTTCCCTATGATGCCCAACGTGTGGAGTGGCATGTTCTCAATTTCAAGGGATCAATTAAGGGGCATTGAGTGTTGAATTGAAAGATGGCGCATCGGCATATGATGTTGATGGCTGACTACTTTGTCCCCGATGTGCAATTCGAGTCCTTTTTCTGTTGTTGGTTCCGGATGAGCCGAACCGTGTTCAATCGCCTCTACAACGGTGCTCGGCATACAATGACTATTTTATCCTGAAGAAGGATGTCGTTGGAAAAAATGGATTCTCTGGTTACCGGAAGGTAATAGCTGCCTTGAGGATGCTTGCCTAAGGCACGACCATCGATTCGTCGAACAAGTACCTCTGGATGTCCGAAACCACATGTCCTGAAGCCACGGTGGTTTTCTACTGCGGTGGTCAAGGTGTTTGGAGCGGAGTACTTGTAAGAACCAAGACACCGCACGACTCATGGCACTGTCGGAAGCAAGAAGGTGGCCAGGTATGGCCGAATCCCTGAATTCCATGCACTAGCAATGGAGAAGAAGGAGCGAGAAAAGATGTCGAGAGGGCATTTAGAGTGCTCCAAACCTGTTTTGCAGTTGTTCGGGGACGTAGAAAACATGCGACCCAGAGACATTGTGTGAGGTGATGATGGCGTGTGTGATCATGCACAACATGATTGTGGAGGATGAGGGCGAGGAGTATGCCACGGTTTGAAATTTTAGCAAATGGGTGATCCTATCGAACTTCCTGAGTAGAATTCAGCGACGTTCGAGAAATTTATCCAAATGCATCAAGATTCATAATCGAGAAACTCATGAGCAACTTCGGAATGATCTGATTGAGCATTTGTGGGCGATTCGAGGGAGGGACTAAACAATATGTTCAAATAAGTCAAATTCAAATATTAAGTATTTTATTGCAAAACTCCATGTTTGAATTATTGTTGCTTTGGAATATTTGCTCCGCATTACTATGACGAAGGTTATCTTACTTATTTTAAGTATTTCGAATACATGATAAAAAAGAACGAAATTTACTGTATAGCGTTGGATGGCCACCCTCATCCGTTGTTCGTGGACATATCTAGATGTGTCTTGTAGACATTTAGGTTTTCTGTTTTGATGGATATTAGAGATACCTTTTTTCAATAGAAATTTTTAATCTATTCATCAGTCAGGATATTAAAGATACTCTTACAAACGCTTTGCGCAGAATGTTTCTCCCATCTGTTGGTACTTCTCTAATTGATTCAAGCTAATTACTAATCACTTAGAGCATCTACAAACAGGCCTCTCAAACCCGTTCATACGCCCGGGCGGGCCGACCGGTCACTGCCCGGTCACAATTTTCTGACCTAGACGGGCCTCTCAAACGGCTCTCAAACGCCCGGGCTAACCGGCACCCCCCATATCCAGCCCAAATATGGGGCGGATATGGGGGCACCCGGGCACGCCCGCCACGTCGGACCCGATAGCCCGACCCCACCCTAAATTGCACCAAATCCATCAAACCCTTCCTCCTCCTCCCGCCGCGCTCCAACCATTCCTGCGCCCGGACCCTCGCCGGTCTCGATCCACCGTCGGAGATGTCGTCCAGCCCGACCCACACCGCCGCGATGGAGACGCAGTCCGCCTCGTCCGTCAGCGGCGTGATTTCGTCTACGACGACTTGGAAGGCGGAGAACGTCGCCCGCAAGTTGCGGCGACGCAGCCAGTGAGAGAGGGAGGCAGCGGTGTCGCAGGGAGGTTCATACGTGGTGGAGCAGTTGTCTCCTCCGCCGCGCCCGGATCCCCGCACCCCTTCCCTCCGAACGCCTATGGGGATTACTATGTCCGACCCCGTTGGGACAGACGATGATCCGACCGCCGGCTGGGCCATTCCGGAGAGCTTGCGACCACGCAGATGCCGGCGGTCGATGTGTGTGACTCACCGCAGCTCGTTCGGGCGCGGATGAGCACGGGCTCCGGCAGTGCCCAGGCTGCCCTCGACATGTTCGACGGAATGACCGAACAAGACTCAGTGTGTTTTCTTTGCTCTTGTCTGATCAGATTTTAGCATAGACCACTAGTTCATTTCGCTCATGACCAATGCTTGTAAACTATAATCATGTCGGAGGCGTTTTTGTCGAACATGATCAATGCAATGAAGATCTGACCAAAATGGAGTATGAATTGGAGGCCACCACCGCATTTGAAGTTGGGACAACATCCGATCCCAATCCGAGAAAGAAGAAGAAGAAGACCAAGACGCCGAAGGCAAGAGGTCCGGCATTCTCAAGATTTGAGGACATCTTGTTGGTCAAAGCTTGGTTGGCCACAACGATGGATCCAATATGCGGCACCGAGTAAAAGGGGAACACCTATTGGACGAAGATTTGGAAGAAGTATCACGAGCAAAAGGAGTATGTGGAGCCGCATCCAATCGTGACCACTCGCAATGTGACATCTCTCCAACATCGTTGGGGGTCATTCAAGGGAAAGTGAACAAGTACGTCGGCTACTACTCACAAGTGACCAAACGCCCTCAAAGTGGGATGGGAGTCGCAACTCAGGTAAGCTCGATTGCCTCATCTTGTCGTCCATTGCGTATGCTTCTTGTGTTTTCATTCTCGTGTTCATACATATGTTGTTTGCTAGACGGCGGTGGCGGCCACTTTGTATCACAAGGTGGAGAAGAAGCCATTTGTTTTTAGCCATTGTTGGGTCATATTAAATGGCAAGCCAAAGTGGAACCAAGTTGTGGTCGACCTCAAGTCCGGCAAGAAGAGGAATGATGGCTCAAGCTCCAACCAATCAATTGGTTGGACAATGAAGAGGACGATGTTGTCGTGGAGAATGAAAAAGCCACCATGCTAAAGGACAACCGCCAAGTCATGGAAAACAAGTGGGAGAAGACAGGTGCCGCCCGTGATGCCGCGCCTACCAAAATGTCGTCAACATGGACGGTGTCGTGGAATTGTCACGGCAGATGTCCTTAGTGTCAGGACTTAGTCGCGAGGCCAACGCATCTATGTGGTAGCTTGAGAGGGGTTGAGCGGAATCGAGAGACGCAACACAAGACAAGGATTTAGACAGCTTTGGGCCCCGGGAAACATCATCCGGTAACAACCCTACATGCTGTTTGAGGCTAGGTGTCATTATGATCACGGGAGAGTCGCCGGGAACCGGCTCTCGGTGTCTAGCCCTAGAGATTGTTTCTTGTTACTTGTCCCTCTTGAGGTGCCCTGCCCCTCCTTATATAAGTTAGAGGGGCGGGTTACATGCGGAGTCCTAGTAGGATTAGGACTAGTCTATCTTTCTTTATAAGTTGAATACAAGACCGGGTCTTGCTTCCTTGTAAAGGAAATAATCCTCACACCTTTCATCTTAAGCTGGCCCACCGGAGTATAAGCCAGCCTGCTGGGCCTTGGTCCGTGGCGTCCGTCTGATCCGCCCGCCGGGTCTCCAGTGAGTCGTCTGGTCCATGAGTTGTTTGACCAATGAGCCGCCAGACCCATGAGTCCGGCCGGGTCATCGGTGAAATGCCAAGTCCGGCCGGGTCATACTTCCGGCCGGGTCATACCGCGGGGTATATCCCCGACATTAGCCCCCAGTTTAATTTGGATTTATCCATGTTAAACTGATCCTGCAAAATAACTGAAGAACAAATTTGACAGGTTGTGCTCCGGGTTAAATATTCTTGTAAGCCGGCACCTGATCAACCTTAAGTCCTTGACATTTTCTCCTGGAATATCCGGGTCAATAGGCCAGCTTCATAATCCATTTGCTGACATTGGCTCTTATAAAGAAATATTATACGAAATAATCCATTTGAGTCGGTTTCCAAAACTCCGGCTTAATAAACATCTTAGACTCAAGATTCATCTGGTGATCCGCCAGTTTAAAGATGTAGAGGCTGGCTAGTTATAATTGCCAAAATTACCGTCTTGTAAATATTGATAACACCGGGTCATAACTGTTGCCGACGCCGGGTCATTATTATTGGTGACACCGGGTCATGCTTGTTGCAAACACCGGGTCAATTTGGTCTGCTCCAAACTGAGAATTTGAAGATTTTTTCTCCCCTATATGCATATCACCTGTAGCCCCCAAGTCTTAAGAGGAGAACATAGTGATAACTTAAGACTTGATTCAATATTAGTGATGCAACCTTGAAGAAATCCGGGTTATTCATCTTAATCATTAGTTATAAACTGAATATTCCATATATGTAGCCCCCAAGTGCCGGGTTGTCATGCTTGCAGCAACCTGGGACTTGTAATTGCCTTATGCTCATAAAAACTTGAACCAGTATAGCCCCCAAGGGCCGGGTCATTATGCAATAATGAGCAGGGACTTTGTAAATATGATCATGTAAACTTGACCAGCAACGTGTAGCCCCCAAGGGCCGGGTCAGTAAGATATTACCGAGCCGGGACTTTGTATATTATTCATTGATAATAACATCATATGATGTAATCTCCACCATGGGGTTTGAACCCACGTCCACAAGGTTAAGAGCTTTGTACTCTACCAACTGAGTAGTGGATCTTTCAATATAATGGATTAAGGCTTGTGTACCTTGAATTTTTGACAGGAGCAATTGGTAGCCCCAAGGGCCGGCTCATTTAGAATGTGATGAGTCGGGTCTTCAATAAGTTGAGCAAAAAATGTCTTTACATTAGCCCCCAAGTGCCATGGTGCATGCTGGCAGTGATATGGGACTTGCATATTTGATGTGATCTCAATTTAAATAATGTAGCCCCCAAGTGCCGGGTCGTAAGCCTGCAGCAACTCGGGACTATTCTTTCCATTGTAGAATAAATCATATCCATTGATAAAATAATAGCCATTGCGCCAAAGCGACTTTGAATACCTCATCTGTTGATAAGTCAACCCGGAGTTTAAATACCCGGCAGCTCTTGGCCGATGGCGATTTAATACGCCTCCATTGTAAGCCGGAATTTTTATAACCCGGTGGCTTATAGCCTTTGAGAAAATCAAGAATTGATAACCCTTTTGAGACACCAATTTCAGTCTTTGATGATGGGCTTGAACTTAATCATTTATGTAAGTCATAGCTCTGTAAATCCTGCACAGAGTTTAAACAACATATGCCCTAGCGACTTAACGTTAAAAGCCAGGGCGGGTAACCACCCAAATGTAGTCTTATCCTGCACACAAGTAGATCACAAGATCCTTTGGCGGTTTACCGCAGGGCGGGTCATAATATCTCACATATAACCACTGTGATATTGAATTTGTACTGTCGGTTTACATTGTTGGAAATATGCCCTAGAGGCAATAATAAAATGGTTATTATTATATTTCCTTGTTCATGATAATCATTTATTATCCATGCTAAAATTGTATTCATAGGAAACTCAGATACATGTGTGGATACATAGACAACACCATGTCCCTAGTAAGCCTCTAGTTGACTAGCTCGTTTATCAATAGATGGTTACGGTTTCCTGACCATGGACATTGGATGTCGTTGATAACGGGATCACATCATTAGGAGAATGATGTGATGGACAAGACCCAATCCTAAGCCTAGCACAAGATCGTGTAGTTCGTTTGCTAAGAGCTTTTCTAGTGTCAAGTATCATTTCCTTAGACCATGAGATTGTGCAACTCCCGGATATCGTAGAAATGCTTTGGGTGTACCAAACGTCACAACATAACTGGGTGGCCATAAAGGTGCACTACAGGTATCTCCGAAAGTGTCTGTTGGGTTGGCATGAATCGAGACTGGGATTTGTCACTCCGTGTAAACGGAGAGGTATCTCTGGGCCCACTCAGTAGGACATCGTCATAATGTGCACAATGTGACCAAGGAGTTGATCACGGGATGATGTGTTACGGAACGAGTAAAGAGACTTGCCGGTAACGAGATTGAACAAGGTATCGGGATACCGACGATCGAATCTCGGGCAAGTACCATACCGGTAGACAAAGGGAATTGTATACGGGATTGATTGAATCCCCGACATCGTGGTTCATCCGATGAGATCATCGTGGAACATGTGGGAGCCAACATGGGTATCCAGATCCCGCTGTTGGTTATTGGCCGGAGAACGTCTCGGTCATGTCTGCATGGTTCCCGAACCCGTAGGGTATACACACTTAAGGTTCGATGACGCTAGGGTTATAGGGAATAGATATACGTGGTTACCGAATGTTGTTCGGAGTCCCGGATGAGATCCCGGACGTCACGAGGAGTTCCGGAATGGTCCGGAGGTAAAGATTTATATATGGGAAGTCCCGTTTTGGCCACCGGAAGAGTTTCGGGCGTCACCGGTAATGTACCGGCACCACCGGAGGGTTCCGGGGGTCCACCGGGAGGGGCCACCAGCCCCGAAGGGCCCTATGGGCTGTATGTGGAGAGGGACCAGCCCCTTAGTGGGCTGGGCGCCTTCCCTCCCAGGGCCCATGCGCCTGGGGCTTTGGGGGAACCCTAAGGGGAGGCGCCCCCTTGCCTTGGGGGGCAAGGCAACCCCCCTGGCCGCCACCCCCTCCTCAGATTGGATCTGAGGGGGCCGGCCCCCCTCTCCCTTGCCCCTATATATATGTGGGGGTGGGAGGGCTGCCGCACCGAAGTTCTGGCGCAGCCCTCTCCCTCTTCCATGTCCTCCTCATCTCCCGCGGTGCTTGGCGAAGCCCTGCGGGATTGCCATGCTCCTCCATCACCACCACGCCGTTGTGCTGCTGCTGGATGGAGTCTTCCCCAACCTCTCCCTCTCTCCTTGCTGGATCAAGGCGTGGGAGACGTCACCGGGCTGCACGTGTGTTGAACGCGGAGGCGCCGTGGTTCGGCGCTTAGATCGGAATCAACCGCGATCTGAATCGCTACGAGTACGACTCCTTCATCCGCGTTCTTGCAACGCTTCCGCATCACGATCTACAAGGGTATGTAGATGCACTCCCCTTCCCCTCGTTGCTAGATTACTCCATAGATTGATCTTGGTGATGCGTAGAAAATTTTGAATTTCTGCTACGTTCCCCAAAGTGGCATCATGAGCTAGGTCTATGCGTAGTTTCTATGCACGAGTAGAACACAAAGTAGTTGTGGGCGTCGATTTTGTCAATTTACTTGCCGTTAATAGTCTTATCTTGATTCAGCGGCATCGTGGGATGAAGCGGCCCGGACCGACCTTACACGTACACTTACGTGAGACAGGTTCCACCGACTGACATGCACTAGTTGCATAAGGTGGCTAGCGGGTGTCTGTCTCTCCCACTTTAGTCGGATCGGATTCGATGAAAAGGGTCCTTATGAAGGGTAAATAGAAATTGGCATATCACGTTGTGGCTTTTGCGTAGGTAAGAAACGTTCTTGCTAGAAACCCATAGCAGCCACGTAAAACATGCAACAACAATTAGAGGACGTCTAACTTGTTTTTGCTGGGTATGCTATGTGATGTGATATGGCCAAAAGGATGTGATGAATGATATATGTGATGTATGAGATTGATCATGTTCTTGTAATAGGAATCACGACTTGCATGTCGATGAGTATGACAACCGGCAGGAGCCATAGGAGTTGTCTTAATTTATTGTATGACCTGCGTGTCAATGAAAACACCATGTAATTACTTTACTTTATTGCTAACCGTTAGCCATAGTAGTAGAAGTAATAGTTGGCGAGACAACTTCATGAAGACACGATGATGGAGATCATGATGATGGAGATCATGGTGTCATGCCGGTGACGAAGGTGATCATGCCGCGCCTCGAAGATGGAGATCAAAAGGCGCAAGATGATATTGGCCATATCATGTCACTTTATGATTTGCATGTGATGTTTGTCATGTTTACATCTTATTTGCTTAGAACGACGGTAGCATAAATAAGATGATCCCTCACTAAAATTTCAAGAGACGTGTTCCCCCTAACTGTGCACCGTTGCGAAGGTTCGTTGTTTCGAAGCACCACGTGATGATCGGGTGTGATAGATTCTAACGTTCGAATACAACGGGTGTTGACGAGCCTAGCATGTACAGACATGGCCTCGGAACACATGCGAAACACTTAGGTTGACTTGACGAGCCTAGCGTGTACAGACATGGCCTCGGAACACAAGAGACCGAAAGGTCGAACATGAGTCGTATAGTAGATACGATCAACATGGAGATGTTCACCGATGATGACTAGTCCGTCTCACGTGATGATCGGACACGGCCTAGTTTGACTCGGATCATGTATCACTTAGATGACTAGAGGGATGTCTATCTGAGTGGGAGTTCATTAAATAATCAGATGAACTTAATTCATGAACATAGTCAAAAGGTCTTTGCAAATTATGTCATTGCTTACGCTTTAGTTCTACTGTTTAAGATATGTTCCTAGAGAAAATTTAGTTGAAAGTTGATAGTAGCAATTATGCGGACTGGGTCCGTAAACTGAGGATTGTCCTCATTGCTGCACAGAAGGCTTATGTCCTTAATGCACCGCTCGGTGTGCTGAGCCTCAGCGTCGTCTGTAGATGTTGCGAAACATCTGACATACACGTTTTGATGACTACGTGATAGTTCAGTGCGTAATGCTAACGGTTTAGAATTGTGGCACCAAAGACGTTTTTTAAACGTCGCAGAACATATGAGATGTTCCGAAGACTGAAATTGGGATTTTAGACTAGTGCCCATGTCAAGAGGTATGAGACCTCTGACAAGTTTCTTAAGCCTGCAGACTAAGGGAGAAAAGCTCAATCGTTGAGCATGTGCTCAGATTGTCTGAGTACCACAATCGCTTAAATCGAGTGGGAGTTAATCTTCCAGATGAGATAGTGATGGTTCTCCATAGTCACTGCCACCAAGCTATTAGAGCTTCGTGATGAACTATAACATATCAGGGATAGATAGATGATCCTTGAGCTATTCGCAATGTTTGACACCGCGAAAGTAGAAATCAAATAGGAGCATCAATTGTTGATGGTTAGTAAAACCACTAGTTTCTAGAAGGGCAAGGGCAAAAGGGATACTTCATGAAACAGCAAATCATTTGCTGCTCTAGTGAAGAATCCCAAGGTTGAACCCAAACCCGAGACTAAGTGCTTCTGTAATGAGGGGAACGGTCACTGAAGCAGAACTACCCTAGATACTTGGTAGATGAGAAGGCAGGCAAGGTCGACAGAAGTATATTGGATATACATTATATGAATGTGTACTTTACTAGTACTCCTAGCAGCACCAGGGTATTAGATACCGGTTCGGTTGCTAAGTGTTAGTAACTCAAAATAAAAGCTGCGGAATAAACGGAGACTAGCTAAAGGTGAGATGACGATATGTGTTGGAAGTGTTTCCAAGGTTGATGTGATCAAGCATCGCATGCTCCCTCTACCATCGAGATTGGTGTTAAACCTAAATAACTGTTATTTGGTTGAGCATAAACATGATTGGATTATGTTTATCGCAATACGGTTATTCATTTAAGGAGAATAATGGTTACTCTGTTTATTTGAATACTACCTTCAATGGTCTTGCACCTAAAATGAATCTCGATCGCAGTGATACACATGTTCGTGCCAAAAATAGTAATGATAGTACCACATACTTCTGGCACTGCCATTTGAGTCATATTGGTATAGAACGCATGAAGAAGCTCCATGTAGATGGATCTTTGGACTCACTCATTTTTGAAAAGATTGAGACATGCGAACCATGTCCATTGGTATATATGCATGAAGAAACTCCATGCAGATGGATCGTTTGGACTCACTTGATTTTGAATCACTTGAGACATGCAAATCATACCACATGGGCAAGATGACTGAAAGGTCTCGTTTTCAGTAAGATGGAACAAGAGAGCAACTTCTTGGAAGTAATACATTTTGATGTATGCAGTCCAATGAGTGCTGAGGCATGCAGTGGATATCGTTATGTTCTTACTTCACAGATGATTTGAGTAGATGCTGAGTGTATTTACTTGATGAAACACAAGTTTGAATTATTGAAAGGTTCAAGTAATTTCAGAGTGAAGTTGAAGATCGTCGTGACAAGAGGATAAAATGACTATGATATGATCATAGAGATATCTGAGTTACGAGTTTGGCACACAATTAAGACATTGTGGAAAGTGCTTCACAATTAATACCGCCTGGAACACCACAATGTGATGGTGTGTCCGAACATCATAACTGCACCCTATTGGATATGGTGCATGCCATGATGTCTATTACCACTATCGTTTATGGGTTAGGCATTAGAGACAACCGCATTCACTTTAAATAGGGCACCACGCAATTCCGTTGAGACGACACCGTTTAGAGAAACCTAAGTTGTCGTTTCTTAAAAGTTTGGGGCTGCGATGCTTATGTGAAAAAGTTGCAGGCTAATAAGCTCGAACCCAAAGCGGATAAATGCATCTTCATAGAATACCCAAAACAGTTGGGTATACCTCCTATTTCAGATCTGGAAGCAAAAGTAATTGCTTCTAGAAACGAGTCCTTTCTCGAGGAAAAGTTTCTCTCGAAAGAATTGAGTGGGAGGATGGTGGAGACTTGATGAGGTTATTCAACCATGACTTCAACTAGTGTGTAGCAGGGCACATGAAGTTGTTCCTGTGGCACCTACACCAATTGAAGTGGAAGCTTATGATAGTGATCATGAAACTTCGGATCAAGTCACTACCAAACCTCGTAGGTCGATAAGGATGCGTACTACTTCAGAGTGGTACGTAATCCTATCTTGGAAGTCATGTTGCTAGACAACAATGAACCTACGAGCTATGGAGAAGCGATGGTGGGCCCGGATTCCGACGAATGGCTCGAGGCCATAAAATCCGAGAGAGGATCCATGTATAAAACAAGGTATAGACTTTGGAAGAACTACTTGATGGTCGTAAGGCTATTGGGTGCAGATGGATTTTAAAAGGAAGACAGACAATGATGGTAAGTGTCACCATTAAGAAAGCTCGGCTTGTCGTTAAGATGTTTTCCGACAAGTTCAAGGAGTTGACTACAATGAGATATTCTCACTCGTAGCAATGCTAAGAGTCTGTTGGAATTATATTAGCAGTTACTGCATTATTTATGAAATCTTGCAGATAGGATGTCAAAACATTGTTTCCTCGACGATTTTCTTGAGGAAAGGTTGTATGTGATACAACCAGAAGGTTTTGTCAATCCTGAAAGATGCTAACAAGTATGCAAAGCTCCAGCAATCCTTCTAAGGATTGGAGTAAGCATCTCGGAGTTGGAATGTACACTTTGATGAGATGATCAAAGATTTTGGGTTTATACAAAGTTTATGAGAAACTTGTATTTCCAAAGAAGTGAGTGGGAGCACTATAGAATTTCTGATGAGTATATGTTGTTGACATATTGTTGATCAGAAATGATGTAGAATTTCTAGAAAGCATCCAGGGTTATTTGAAAAGTGTTTTTAATGGAAAACCTGGATTAAGCTACTTGAACATTGAGCATCAAGATCTATAAGGATAGATCAAAAACGCTTAATAGTACTTTCAAATGAATACATACCGTGACAAGATTTTGAAGGAGTTCAAAATAGATCAGCAAAGAAGGAGTTCTTGGCTGTGTTACAAGGTGTGAGTATTGAGTAAGACTCAAGACCTGACCACGGCAGAAGAAAGAGAAAGGACGAAGGTCGTCCCCTATGCTTTAGACGTAGGCTCTACAATATGCTATGCTGTGTACCGCACCTGAAGTGTGCCTTGCCATGAGTTAGTCAAGGGGTACAATAGTGATCCAGGAAGGGATCACATGACAGTGGTCGAACTTATCCTTAGTATCTAGTGGACTAAGGAATTTTCTCGATTATGGAGGTGGAAAGGGGGTTCGTCGTAAAGGGTTACGTCGATGCAAACTTTGACACTAATCCGGATGACTCTGAGTAGTGAACCGGATTCGTATAGTAGAGCAGTTATTTGGAATAGCTCCAAGTAGCGCGTGGTAGCTGCATCTACAAGATGACATAGAGATTTGTAAAGCACACACGGATCTGAATGTTGCAGACCCGTTGACTAAAACCTCTCTCGTAAGCATAACATGATCAAACCCTAGAACTCATTGAGTGTTAATCACATGGTGATGTGAACTAGATTATTGACTCTAGTAAACTCTTGGGTATTAGTCACATGGCGATGTGAACTTTGAGTGTTAATCACATGGCGATGTGAACTAGATTATTGACTCTGGTGCAAGTGGGAGACTGTTGTAAATATGCCCTAGAGGCAATAATAAAATGGTTATTATTATATTTCCTTGTTCATGATAATCGTTTATTATCCATGCTAAAATTGTATTAATAGGAAACTCAGATACATGTGTGGATACATAGACAACACCATGTCCCTAGTAAGCCTCTAGTTGACTAGCTCGTTGATCAATAGATGGTTACGGTTTCCTGACCATGGACATTGGATGTCGTTGATAAAGGGATCACATCATTAGGAGAATGATGTGATGGACAAGACCCAATCCTAATCCTAGCACAAGATCGTGTAGTTCGTTTGCTAAGAGCTTTTCTAATGTCAAGTATCATTTCCTTAGACCATGAGATTGTGCAACTCCCGGATACCGTAGGAATACTTTGGGTGTACCAAACGTCACAACGTAACTGGGTGGCCATAAAGGTGCACTACAGGTATCTCCGAAAGTGTCTGTTGGGTTGGCACGAATCGAGACTGGGATTTGTCACTCCGTGTAAACCGAGAGGTATCTCTGGGCCCTCTCGGTAGGACATCGTCATAATGTGCACAATGTGACCAAGGAGTTGATCACGGGATGATGTGTTACGAAACGAGTAAAGAGACTTGCCGGTAACGAGATTGAACAAGGTATCGGGATACCGACGATCGAATCTCGGGCAAGTACCATACCGGTAGACAAAGGGAATTGTATACGAGATTGATTGAATCCCCGACATCGTGGTTCATCCGATGAGATCATCGTGGAACATGTGGGAGCCAACATGGGTATCCAGATCCCGCTGTTGGTTATTGGCCAGAGAACGTCTCGGTCATGTCTGCATGGTTCCCGAACCCGTAGGGTCTACACACTTAAGGTTCGATGACGCTAGGGTTATAGGGAATAGATATACGTGGTTACCGAATGTTGTTCAGAGTCCCGGATGAGATCCCGGACGTCACGAGGAGTTCCGGAATGGTCCGGAGGTAAAGATTTATATATGGGAAGTCCCGTTTTGGCCACCGGAAGAGTTTCGGGCGTCACCGGTAATGTACCGGCACCACCGGAGGGTTCCGGGGGTCCACCGGGAGGGGCCACCAGCCCCGAAGGGCCCTATGGGCTGTATGTGGAGAGGGACCAGCCCCTTAGTGGGCTGGGCGCCTTCCCTCCCAGGGCCCATGCGCCTGGGGGTTTGGGGGAACCCTAAGGGGAGGCGCCCCCTTGCCTTGGGGGGCAAGGCAATCCCCCTGGCCGCCGCCCCCTCCTCAGATTGGATCTGAGGGGGCCGGCCCCCCTCTCCCTTGCCCCTATATATATGTGGGGGGTGGGAGGGCTGCCGCACCGAAGTTCTGGCGCAGCCCTCTCCCTCTTCCATGTCCTCCTCATCTCCCGCGGTGCTTGGCGAAGCCCTGCAGGATTGCCACGCTCCTCCATCACCACCACGCCGTTGTGCTGCTGCTGGATGGAGTCTTCCCCAACCTCTCCCTCTCTCCTTGCTGGATCAAGGCGTGGGAGACGTCACCGGGCTGCACGTGTGTTGAACGCGGAGGCGCCGTGGTTCGGCGCTTAGACCGGAATCAACCGCGATCTGAATCGCTACGAGTATGACTCCTTCATCCGCGTTCTTGCAACGCTTCCGCATCATGATCTAAAAGGGTATGTAGATGCACTCCCCTTCCCCTCGTTGCTAGATTACTCCATAGATTGATCTTGGTGATGTGTAGAAAATTTTGAATTTCTGCTACGTTCCCCAACATACATGACCTGTGCAGTAAGGGTGATAACCCAATCCTTAGAAGCCAATGCTTCCACATAGATGATGATTGTCAGAAGCTGGCGATTTATCATTGAAAATCAAGTCGGGTTAAATAACAACCACTCATATACACTTTAGATATGAAAAAGAGCTTCAAATAAAATCCAAAAATTGTTTGGAAAAAGAGACTTCAAAAATTTTGAGGCTTCTGATTCGAATACGATCAGAAAACCGTCCCAAAGGGGTTAAGCTAATATTCGAATACGATCATATAGCCCCCAGTGGCTTTGGCGTTGCCGATCAAGAGGGTACCGACAGCTATGTTCTCTTTGGTTCGAATACGACCTATGTTTGAACAGGAAGCCCCCAAATGACCTTGAGAGTTGTTTAACGACGCTGATTCGAATACGATCCACGTCGGTTCCCAAAAGGGGTTGAGCTATGATTCGAATACGAGCAAGAAGCCCCCTAGTGAGCTCGGCAGTGTGCCAATCAAAAGGGTACCGACAGCTATGTTCTCTTTGGTTCGAATACGACCTATGTTTGAACAGGAAGCCCCCTAGTGATCATGAGAATATTTAACGACTCTGATTTGAATACGATCAGGGTCACACCAAAAGGGATAAGCTAAATTCGAATACGATCAGCTCCCAATGGCCATTAAATCAGGGTACCTATGTTTGAGTTGTGCTTTGTAACCGACTCTCTTTCGTCCCTTTAATTTTTCCTGAGAATTTGAACTTTGCGAGAGATAAATTCTTTTTGAACCGGAAATTCTTAAACCGGATATTGAGAGTTTCAAAGTTTTGTGATAAACAAATTTACCTTGAACCGGATTTGAGAGCTTCAAAACTTTGTGGCAGATAAATTTCCCTTGAACCGGATTTTAAACCGGATATTTAAGAGCTTCGGTGCTTTGTGGGAGATGTCAAGTCTCTTGAGCCGGATCTAAACCGGAATCCTTCTTTTTAAGCCGGAAATTTTCTGACGGCCTTTAAACTTTTCACCAATATGGCGGTAGCCTCCGGGACCGGATTATTTTTCCCTCCAATGACCCGGAGTTCTTGAATGCATTGAAACCGACCAATGCTGCCGAGTCATATCATTGTAGCCCCCGAGTCTCAAGACGACTCGAGGAGTTGGCTTTGAGATTCTCCATATTGACCATAGCATAAGGTGTATATTATTGGTGTTGATAGCGCGATGTGAATCCACAGAAGGTTGAAGTGACTGCGGCGGGTTATAAATGATCCCGTATGAGCCGTGTCAGCAACTCGGCCAATGGTTCCTTCCAACTGGATGTTTTGAAGTTAACCAAACTGTAGTGGCGGCGACTTGTGCGCCTGCCCATTGAACCATCCAGTGCAGACGGCGGCTGATAATACATGATAATTCGCCTCCAATTTGTTGGAAGAAAACCGGGCTTCCCAAGCAGTGACTCGCTCATATTCAATAAACAGCTCATGCATACAGGTGCGGCCCAGTGTGTTTATATAGACCAACCCGCGAGAGACGGATGGTAAATACGACCATTGCATCAGAGGCGGCACAGACAGATGAGCCGGCCGTGGTGTTGTAAGCCGGTCCGGACGGGCGAATCGTTCGCCGGCGCGGTAAGCCGCGCGGATGAGCGAGTCAACCACGTTGTGTTGATATAGTGAACAATTGTCCTGTATCAAAAACCTCGCAATCCAGAGTAATTGCTCTTTTTGAAGAAAACATATATAATATATAAAAATTTACTGGATTAATTTCACCTGATATGTCAGGCCAGAAATTATCCACCGCGGAGTTGATGATCATCACGGTGAAGCTGAAACCAATCACGGCCGAGTCGGCCGCGGGAGCAGACAGATGAGCCGGCCGCGGCATTGTAAGTCGGTGCGGTCGGGCGAGTCAATCGCAGGAGCGGTAAGTGACGCGGACGCCGAGTCGGCCGCGGGGCGGACGGGTAAGTTGTCCGTCACATTGTAAGCCGGTCGCAGACGTGTGAGTTGTCCTCCTTGTTGTAAGCCGGCGTGGTCGCAAGAGACGGCCACGGCGTTGTAAGCCGGTGCGGGAGTTCGTTGAGTAACGACAACCACCATGTGCCAAAAGATGTTGGCGTGCCTCCATCTCCGCGGTATAATATCATTTTTTGTCATAAATAATTGCCCTGCATAAACAATATTGCAGACCAAGGCAAAGATAAACTTGTTCTTTGACAAAAACAACATGTGCTAATAAATCAAAATTGGATGGATATCACCTGATTTGTTTGGACGACGGATGATCCGTTTATCGCGACAGAGGTGGCTCAGGCAGACCAGCGACTCAATATAGTTCCGGCGGCTCAGGCAGACCGGCGACTTAATATAACCCCGGCGGCTCAAAACGGCAAGGGTGGCTCAACGCGGCTCCGGCGGGTTGATGTAAATTAAGCTGCACGGGCGGCGACTTGCGCACACCTGTTCCATCAGTAAGCGGGCGCAGACGCCGGTGCGTGATGATGCTGACGTACACTTCATAGGCACAACATGACACCACCTTTGCTGCACATAAAAATATACAGACCAAAGTAATTGTTCTTTGATGAAAAAATTATGTTTAATAAAATAAACTTGGATGGATATCACCTCGCATTTTTTGTCAGACAGACAGAGACGGAGCAGACCAAGTTTCAACGTGCAGATAAATCCACAGTTGGAATTATGGTCAACATCCAGCAACCCAGTGCTAGGTCAAATTGCCTGGCATCTTTGACGCGACTCTGGGCAGATTTTATCTCCTCATTGTTTTAATTGGTAAAGTAACAACAGCACCCTGCCCATCTTTTCGTCCTTTTTTCACATGGGCTAAACCGTCCGCGCAGACCGACGGCGGCGTCTTGAAGAAAAGGCCAAGACCTGGTAGGTGAAGGCGGGGCACTGCAGGTAGGCCGGGTCAAGGACGGCCGCAGGAGGCGGCGGCTTGGAAGCCGAACAGCGACTTGCAGCACAGGAACCAACAGCGGAGGCCGGCCAAGGAAACGCAGCGACGATGTCTGCTCGAGGTGGGCAGTGGCGACTTGAGGCGAGTCCCTGGCCGCAGTGGCAGCTCGAGGTGACTCGCCGGTGGCGCAGGCGGAGGTCGGCGAGGCAGGGCCGACTTGCGGCAGGGGCGACTTAGCGCACAGTGGCTCATCGCAGAGACAATGGCGATTTGAAGACGAGGCCTCAATGGAGGAGCAGCGAGGCAATGGTAGAGGCTGGGGTAGCTTCACGGCGGCAACGGTCTGGTGCAGCGGCAACGGTGACCCGGCGGAAGCCAGAACCGCCCGTCCGCGGAGATTGCGGGCGCAGAGGTCGACGACTCAGAAGCGGAGTCAGGGCCCAAGGCGACTCAGAAGGGGAAGCGAGCTGCTCCGACGGGCGGTGCAGACTGGCGGTTTTTCCTCCTCCAAGTCATGGCCTGTTTCGGTCAATCTGTGACTTCCTCTGGGTCGTGATGCCCCACTTTTTTTCTTCTTCTTTTTCACATGCTAATCCCACGTAGTAGCTTTTTCTTCCTTAATTCTTGAATTAACCTCCTAATAGATTCCTTGTATGCATGTCGCAATCTGAGTTGACAAAAGCAAAAACGGATTTGGCTTCAGGTGACACCATAGCCAGCACTGTAGTACTACTTGCAACGACATAGCAGATCGCCTCAGGTTCCTTCCCGCAATTTAGTAACAACAGTGATCTATCAAATCTTCTGGCGTATTGCTGCGTCGCTGTCGCTTCAAAACTTCAGCCGGCGAAAAGTACATGGCAGCATAATTGTACAGATCGCGGCTATTTTCGGACTTGCGGTGCGGCGATCACAGATATTGATTGGTCTTCGGATTCAACTTGCAAAGGCGGCGGCTCATGGCGCAACCCTAGCTTTCTTCATCGACCTTGATCTCATGGATTGTAAAACTTCCTCTGGAAAATTGCAAACTCCTCGATCCCTAGGGAGATCCCTCCAAGAACTCAACACTACCGTGCGCGAGCCCCACGGTGGGCGCCAACTGTCGTGGAATTGTCACGGCAGATGTCCTTAGTGCCAGGACTTAGTCGCGAG
Organism: Triticum aestivum; assembly: GCF_018294505.1. Classification (NCBI taxonomy): domain Eukaryota; kingdom Viridiplantae; phylum Streptophyta; class Magnoliopsida; order Poales; family Poaceae; genus Triticum; species Triticum aestivum. Next base: position 449,150,751 of record NC_057802.1, on the reverse strand, counting down.
GTCAACGCAACTATGTGGTAGCTTGAGAGGGGTTGAGCGAAATCGAGAGACGCAACACAAGACAAGGATTTAGACAGCTTCGGGCCCCGGGAAACATCATCCGGTAACAACCCTAGATGCTGTTTGAGGCTAGGTCTCATTATGATCACGGGAGAGTCGCCGGGAACCGGCTCTCGGTGTCTAGCCCTAGAGATTGTTTCTTGTTACTTGTCCCTCTTGAGGTGCCCTGCCCCTCCTTATATAAGTTAGAGGGGCGGGTTACATGCGGAGTCCTAGTAGGATTAGGACTAGTCTATCTTTCTTTATAAGTTGAATACAAGTCCGGGTCTTGCTTCCTTGTAAAGGAAATAATCCTCACACCTTTCATCTTAAGCCGGCCCACCGGAGTATAAGCCAGCCTGCTGGGCCTTGGGCCGTGGCGTCCGTCTGATCCGCCCGCCGGGTCTCCAGTGAGTCATCTGGTCCATGAGCTGTTTGACCAATGAGCCGCCAGACCCATGAGTCCGGCCGGGTCATCGGTGAAATGCCAAGTCCGGCCGGGTCATACTTCCGGCCGGGTCATACCGCGGGGTATATCCCCGACAGACGGGCATTTTTTCGATGAGGGAGAACAAGAAGGAGGAGAGGTACAAGCTCATATTGAATGCGCAAAAGGAAAGAATGGAGTGGGACCGGAAGAGAGCGGAGAAGAAGTTGGAAATTGAGAGGGAGAAGATCGAGTTGGAGAAGCAACAAGCGGCGATCAAATGGGAGCTCGAAAAGGCCAAGACATGTGGCGACATAGAGCTTGAGAAGGAGAGGTTGCAACTCGCACGGGACGCGGAAGATGCGAGGATTATGTTGGCGGACGAGACCCTCTATGATGAGCATTCGAAGAAGTGGCTTGTGGACAAGAAGATGAAGATCAACGACCGTAGGAAGTACAAGGCGGCGAGGGCGGCTGCGGCACGGATGCAGGCGGAGGAGGCAGCCCGGATGCAGGCGGAGCAGGACGGCCATGACACATTTCACTCGGAGCACGCGCCCAACCAGTGATCCGAGGCCATCTGTCACGCTCGGACATTGATTTCATTTTGCCATGTCCAGTTTGTTGAACTATGATTTGCTTTGCTTTGTTTCAAATTTGGGCATTTGAACAGTTTGTACCGTATGAGCATAGATTACATGGATTTGAGGATCGAAATTTATGATATGTGCATGTGCGGCGTAACATTTGAAAGATGGTCAGTCAGTACCAAACGCGTCCGCGGGTGTTTGAGGACCGGATTTGCCAAGTCCAGTTGCTTTTAGCTTGAGCTGTTCTGAAAGGATGACCAGGATTAGCCCTTTCTGGCGTTATTTTATTATTACGTGTAAGCTGTGGAGCATTTCGAGGTGTCCACCCATACTTGTTCGCAGCTATGCATTGACGTCAAAGGGAGGACCAGGACCGGGATCATGATCAGGCTGCCGCCCGCGTTAATTAATTCACTAACCAGCGTCGTGAAAATGGTCAGGCTCGTGAGGGTTGAGGCCGCGTCATGCATGCTCTACGCGTTCCCACGGTTCCGACGCGCTCTCTACTCTACTCGTGGAAACTGAAAATGTGTGCATGGTTCATACGGAGGACGGACATAGCAATGATATTTCGTAGACTTTACTTGCACTTTCGGGCGCGCTCCCACGTTTGTGTTACCCACCTGAATTGTACTCCCTTCGTCCTGCTCCCTTCGTTTCAAAATAGATGATCCAACTTTATACTAAATTTAGTATAAAGTTGGGTCATCTATTTTGGAACAGAGGGAGTATAATATAATAACGGTTTTGATTAGTGTTAAAAACGCTTTTATATTATGAGACGGACAGGGTATTTCAAAGGCTTCGCTTAATGCGGCAGAAAATCACGCCACATCCAGGGGTGATCTTTTGTTCTGGCTTCTGAAGCTGATTTGTCCATAGAGTTAAGTCTGTTACAATATTGACTGTTACAACATTAGTGGGCAGGTTCTCATTGGGGAAAATCTTAGCATATGGAGAATCCCAAATCTTTCACACCATTGTGAGTAACTCGATCAGTTTGACAAAGGTTGGCAACTACGGTGTCAGAGATGAAGCCCATGGTGAACCAATGGTCTTGTAATTAGGCGTGATATTGATCTTTTTCCCAAACCAGTGCGAAGCTACATTTGAAAAAGAGGTAATCTCGATATTCCTAGAAGTTGTTGCAGATGGGGGCATGATTCATCGTCAATAATCGTTTTCTTCTTAAGGTTTGGCGTGTGTTGATGCGATCCATGTGCATTAGCCAGCCAAAGATTTTGATTCAAGCCGACACTTTAGCATCCCATCTGCGGGGAAGCTCTTGGAGGATCATTTGATTCTGTAATGCTGCATAAGCTCCTTTGGTTGTAAAGAGCCCTCACCCAAGAATTGTACGGACATCAGCCGCATCTTGTAGGTTCACCTGCAACACAAGAATATGCAAAGAGTATAGTTTCAAAGCCGCATCCATGGTTAGCCGGCTACGCAAGGAATGGTCGATCCCACCATGGAATATAATAGCTACGAATGCATTGGGCTTTATGTGGTGTTAGAAAGTAGCAAGGAAAGCAATGGCAAGAGGTTCCTGAAGCAACCATAGATCTAACCAAAAGAAGGTGGGGCAATCATGACTAAGCATTGTGTGATCTATCTAAGGGTGGCAAGGTTCTGTGAACTATCCTACCTACGTAGGAGGCACTGTTCTCTGAGCTCACGGGATAGGGAGATTGGTGGAGGACCAAACTTTTCGAGGGCAGGGGTGGTGCATGAATGAATTTGTAGGCAAATTTCAGTAATAGGAAAATATTTTGCACATTTATGTTCTTAATGTCAAGACCACCTACACTGTTGGGAGTATAAACTTAGTCCCACGCTAAAGGGCATTTTGCTTTCGTAACCATCATGCCTAGACCATATCCAGTTCTTCCCCTAATTTTTTTTAATCCCTTCAAAAAAATAGAATTAAGACCTACCTAAGTTTTCCCCTACACCTTTATTTCCCCAAAGGTTTAGCTTTTCATCCTTCAAACCATACCCCTTTGGACAAAGTTTACTCTAAAAATGACAAGTCTCGTCAAATTCTCTTTCATCGTACTAGCCACCCACCACCGCCACCACCGATGACCCCCATCACTCCGAGTCATCTGCAACTTGCTTTTGGCCCGCCCTAGTCCAGCAACATCCATGCCCTTTCCCCCGCTGGCCATACCCCACATGTTCATTGACAGGTTCAGCCCACCTGTTCACCACCACCCGCGCTTGCCACCACCCTTAAATCCCTTGCAACCTGCCTCTCCACCCCACACAGCCGTCGCACGAGACCTACCTGCCACATCATCAACACACCTCTTGTATAAGATAATAACCCTATTAGGGGCTAGCCGACAATAGGACTTGACCCTAAATTAGAATGGCCATATAGGTTCGAGTCCAAACTATTTTCTAAAAAATTTAAAGATAGCAAGACTTGATACCATGGTCTCACCTCGTCTGTGATGTCTTCTACCTTTACTAATTTATACTTGAAAGTACATGTTAGTCCCTATGTGGGTTTTGGTGATAATAATTATACTGAGCTTATGAACATGTTTAGCCCAATTGGAAGAAAAATCAAAGATTCTTGGACCCCCCCCCCCCCAACCACATGACAAAACCATTGAACTGAGTAGTGCTTCATTGAACTTATTTCAGGTATAGCATGTGATCTTATTGTGTATCGGGTTTGGTTACAAGTGCAATATCATTGGTGGCCCCGCAAACAAATTATCTAGTTGTTGTCCTCATCATGCTCTTAATATGTATTTTCCAGGGGCGTGTTTGGTTCATATACTGAATTAAGTTGCCACTATTTGCCACCCATGCCTAAGGTTAAGCGATCAAAATTGGTGCCACGCATCTTTCTTTCCCCTCTCGCAAAGCGACAACCGTAAAGCCTTCCTCCCATTGATATCCGCCGTGAGCTTGCGGATTCGCCTCCCCTCCGGGTGCCGCTCAAGAGACCGGTGGCGGAGAGGGAAACCCTAGTGACCTGGCTCCGACTCCAGCTAGTTGATAGTTTAGGGTTTCAGTCCTCGTAGTGGCGACGCCTCTTCTTCGAGTCAGTCTTTCGGGCTTCGATCCTCCTAAAGTTCGTCCGTCTGGACAAATTAGAAGGATCTCCAACATAGATTCCTGCTAGCTCCTCGGGGCGATGAGGTTACGGTCTCTCGTCATGCGTACGCACGGTGAGATCTGGTGTCATGTTTTTCAAATTGATTCAAGGGTTCAACAACGAGGATTATGACTCTAGGGTATTGGTCCTTAGGGGCACGTGCATAAAGACTTCCCAGATGTTATCGACAAGGTTAAGTCGGCTCCGATATGGGAGTGGTGACGGCGGCTCGTCCTGGCGACGAAGTGGTCATTCGGTGGTAAAGGGACTTGAATGTATTTTTCTATTATGTTTGGGGTGCTCTGTACTTCTGATGAACTTTTATCACTTTCCTGAGACAATGACATGTGGGATCCAAGGGGCTAACTCAGTTAAACTTGTCTGACTTGTGGTGGCAAAGTGTGGCTAATTCGGTGTGCCAACCAAGCATGCCCTAGGTCTTGCAGTGATTCCAAGATTCACATTGGATATAGGACAATTGTACTATGGACAAGGGCGCAAGTAAGTCCTCTGGTTTGAACTCCAAGAACAGATTCTAAGCCAAAGTTATCCAAATCCACTTCCTAGCCATTCATTTGTATGAGTTTCTCTAAACATTGGTACTTTCGAATATTTTTTCCGATACTACCAAGCTACTTAGGGTTATTCATACTCAGATATTAAACCGAGTTTCAACAGTTCAGAACCACCATTTCGTTTGTTCCGGAACTGCCGACCTCAAATTCCACTTTGTCCAGCCTTCTGTTAGCACTTCTGAGCAAACATTTTCAACGGCACTTCCGAGCTATCTTGAAATCACGGTATAAGTTTGGTACATCCGCTTCTTTTCGTTTGAAACTTCTAAGTTGCGACTTAGCTCTTTTCTATAGATATTTTCACTCTAGTAACTGCTCTATTTTATGCAATACTAACGAGAAATTAGTTTTATCGATACTTTTGAGTTGTTTTAGTCCCTTCGTTTCTTTTTAGTCTGCATATAAGATTTGGTCAAAGTCAAACTTTGTAAAGTTTGACCAACTTTGTAGAAAAAAATATCAACATCTAAAAACCGTGCTACCTTTTTTGTCCGGAACCATCACTCAAAAAACGGTGCTACCTTTTTTGTTCAGAACCATCACTCATTCTCCCATTGGTACTTTTTGGATTTCTGAACACTGTCATGGTCGTTCAAATTTATTTGAATTGATTCAGTAGTTCCACTAGTTTACTACTGGTGTTTACGGCCTTAGTTACTTTTTTAGTACTCCATCCAATCCAATTTAATTGATGCAGTTTTAGTATACCTTGGTACTAAAGTTGCATCAATTAATTTGAATCGGAGGGAGTATCAAATTTTTGAACTCTATATATTCTCTTCCATACCCCTCAGCGGCTTAAATCACCATTCACCACCTCCATCTCACTCACAGTATTCATCATTGCGAGCCGCCACCCACTTCCCATTCCACACCGCTCAATCCATCTACCACATAGAGAAAGAGAGATCCAAGGTCCATATGTTAATTGACTTATTTTGTTCTTCTAAACTTATCAATTATGGTTGTTCGCTTTATTGGGTGTTACGAAACCCTGGCTAACTTAACTATTACTATTCCCTCTCGCCTAACCTTGGCTAACCTTAACGTCGATTTGAGCCAGGTTACCAATTTAACATAAAGAAACAGATTCGGACAGCAACACAGCAGCCAGAAATCTGTGCAATTTTTTGCAAAAAATAAAATAAAAAAATCTGTGCAATTGGATTGAACAAACACTTGAACTAAGCAATCAAAAAATATATGATAAAATAGCCTCTTGTTCAGAGCAATAAATAAATAAATCATCATATATTGTATGATGAATGTTGGCAGTACGTCCCTTATTAGGAGAAGTCAGCATTAAGAACACATGAATTCTAGGTGAAAAGGCAATCATCCACAGATCAGTGAACTATTATTTCAGGTACAAGAGGGCGGTAACTTGTTTTTGCTTATGTTCAAGACGCAGACATGTCAACCTTGTAAAGGAAGGAAAAATAGCGGCAAGTGCATGCGGGCAAAGTAGAATTTAGCGCTGTTGTAAAAAAAAAAGGAATTTCGCAGTTTTTATTAAAAAAAAAAGCGAGAATTTCGCACGGAAATAACAAAAATACATTGGCCCATGCAGGTCTCGAACCTGCGACCTTCGCGTTATTAGCACGACGCTCTAACCAGCTGAGCTAATAGGCCAATCGATGACCAGAAATTCCATCTTACCCACTAATATCATGTACGTAAGGACACATAGCGGAACCTCTCTGAATGCCTTGCCTACTGATCAGTGATCAGAATTTTAAATCAGTGATCAGGATTTCAGAACACCGGGGTTTTATAAGAGCTGCCTTTAGATGGTGCATAGGAGAAAAATGCACGAATTCTTAGTGCAAGCACATTGGCTTTTCTTGGGAAAAATAAAAGAGGTGTGGGCTCATGTTGAGATTCCTATGGAATGAAAAGTATAGGAAAATATGAGTTTGATGACCCGAAATCCTATGGTCCAAAAGTCTTAGAAACTCCAAGGCTACCAACGCAGACATGGTAGAGCCGATTTGTAGAATTCGGACAAATCGGAGTCCGCTTAAATTTTGATCTTTTTACAAATGGAGATCATTCACATAGATATTGATTAAAAACTTAAAAAGGTTTTCAAAAAATAAAATAATACTCCCTCCGTCTCATAATAATTAACGCTCAAATGGATGTATCCAGATCATAATAATTGATGCTGAATATCTAGCATAAGATACATCCATCTCAGCGTCATGCTAGATACATCCATGCAACAAGATACGTCCATTTCAGCGTCATGCTAGATACATCCATAAAGCATCAATTAATATGGGAAGGAGGGAGTATAACTTTGTGACCTTGCCACCTAGGTCAAAAGGGCTACAGATCAAGTTTTGAAGCTTGAACTTAACCCTTAGCGTTCCCATCATTTTCATGCAATCCACAAATGGTACTACTCCCTCCACTCCAAAACAAGTGGCACAGTTTTTAACTAAAGTTAGTTCAACCTTAATGGAAAAATGTACATGGGGTAGTTACAAAGACTTTTTTTTTCTAAGTTTTATGAAATGGATGCACCAGAACCAGGATCATTCTAGCATTTTGCTGATGCCAAGTCCTACAGCCAATCCGGTACCAAAAAATAGAGCAGTAACATAACCAGAGAGGAGACGAACATATGCGTGCAACTGAGCAAAAGCACGCAAAGTGGCCAACTGGCCACAGAACAAACATTTCCATCCACAGGCACCATATAGCGAATGGGAGAACCAACACTACCGTAGTTATAACGAGAAGCATATGTCAATTTCATTATGGACTTTGGCAATGATAGGTTGATGTTTTGACTACGACGCGATCCTACATGGATCAGGGAGACACACGCGACCGACAAGTAATCAAAGAAAATAATGGCCCAGAGATAGTTTCTCGGGACAGTGACACAATCTTCTGCATGCAAGCAGTGGATACGAGCATGGGCTTCGTATCATCCCATGGCATACTTCTGCGTCCAGCTGCGGGCTGTCGTCTCATACTTGGACCGATCCGTCTTGTACATGTGGGCAATCTCGGGGACGAGAGGGTCGTCCGGGTTAGGGTCGGTAAGCAGCGAGCAGATTGAAAGCAGAACCTGATGAAAACAACATTACTGGGAGTTAGTAGTGCAGCTAAATTCTGCAAATGCAATGCATCAAATGTTAACTGTAGATTACTAGACCTCAAGGAGAGGGCTGTCGGATGTTTTTATCCCAACTGTACAGTTTTTATTAGGACGGTTTGCAATTTTGAGCCCAAAAGAAGTAACTGGGCTTAATATCTGCTAACAATATGATAGCATCAACATGAGGTAACACCAAATGACTGCATTTGGAGTTTTGGACAAACAATTAAGACTCCGGCCAAAAGGTCATGACAAGACACACAGCTACATTCTAGAACCAGATGGCAAAACATTTAAAACTTTTTGTAGTGTCCACCAAATCACATCAGACATGTAGTTGAGATTATAAATGGTGTAGTGAAGCAATGCAGAGAACTGTAGCTCATCAAGAGTGCTAGACTGCTAGGGCATGTAAATAATTCGTTTACTATGTATATACAGCATATCAGCGAAAGGTGTAAAGGACTGAATTGTTGTGAGAGCACCTTAGAGATTGTCAAAGCAGGACTCCATTGCTCCTTCAGAATGTCAAGGCATATGCTTCCATTGCTATTGATGTTCGGATGGAAGACCTTTGTCTTGAACGATACCTGAAAGAAGAGATACTTGAGAACACAAAGGAGGAAAAGGGAAGATTAAAAACAACAGGTAGACCAACAAAGTTGAACCTATAATGTGGTGATAAAAGAAAAGATAGGTTCAGCAACAGATTTTTTTTCTTTTAAAATTAAGAGGTGATATAACAACGATTTCTGTAAACAAACGAGATATAACAAGATATAGTTGATCCTTAATATCAAATGCAGAGATGAACATAAATCACACGAGCTAAAACTGAAACATCAATGGAACATGAAGAGGGGAGACATACTGACAGTTTGACAAGATCCATCTTTCAATAAAGCTGACAAAGATGCAAGGAAATTTGTTTGGCTCAACATTGTTCAGCACTAACCTTCGGCGGCTTGAAGGGGTAGTCCGGGGGGAAATGGATATTCACTAAGAAAACACCTCCAGCATAGGGACTATCAGGAGGACCCATAATGGTTGCCTGCCAATGGAACATATCCTCACCAGAAGGACCTAAATAAATAGAAACCTATAATGAATTAACACAATCGTCTGTGCAAGCAAGGGAATAGTAAGCACTAAGCAGCAGCACGACATAATCCTGATTATAGAAGAACTGATGGTCAATTGCAGTGGTTGTTGATGGCCGTTCATCACTTACTAAGTTGAAATATACTTTAAAGCACAGGAAGACTATATGCTACTAGATACCTTTCTTAAATAAAAACATCAATTTAGCTAGTCAGCCGCAAAAAGGACACTGACAAGACAGCAACTGCCATAGTGATACATTCTCTTAGGTCAAGAACAGTGAATGAAACTGTATATTATAATTCAACAGAATGAATTCCATTTAAGGATATAATACATTCTATTTCTATCAATGGGCCGATGCCATAAATAGTTCCAGTGGAGTTATAGTCACACAAAGAAAAAATTGACAGCAAGGATATTTGTAGACACTGTGCATAACAAATAGCCTGCTAAAGGCTAGCCTTGATGGACATAGCCCTGGAATTTCACCAGAGATGGAAGGTGAATTACGATACACAAAGTTGTAAGTTCACATGAACGCAGCATATATCAACACTGCTAAGATGCACACAAGGTGGCTAACAGTCATAACTGAATAATAGATCTGGCTCGTACCTGCACTGCATGATGTCGGAGGATCTTTCTGCAAGTCCTTCAGTTCCTTCAGGATACGTTTTGAAGCCATGATAAGCTCCTGCTTTGATTTTCATTTACATATTTATGAGACTGAAGAATAAGTTACTAACTCTAGAGTTTAAACATGTTTTTGTTCACCACATACTGCAATAAGTTGGCAGCATAAAAATAAACAAGGTAAAACAAAACAGGTTTATTGCCTCGAAGCACTGAGTAACTTCACTACTGACTCATATATATTCCTCCAAAGTAACCTAGAACATAAAGCATCAGTCAAGTAATGATTGGGTGGTAACCTTAACATATTTGTTCCATTACACCAACACAACAAGTTATTTCAAAGCTGGCAAAAATAAATAAACTAGCATAAAACTCATCCTGGAACAAAGAATTAAAAATTAATGTGGTTATCAAAATTAGAATTAGCAGATAGCGATCTGTAGACATCAGGCTGCTAAACTACATTAACAAGCAAGGCATATCCCACCAGATGAATCCCACAGGTTCACAAATCCATCTGCGCATACAACAGATCACTGGCTACGCTAGAAACGACGCTCTCCACGCGCAGAAAAAAAAAGTAGTGACGAGTTGCACTTTTCTGAATCGATGGAACCTTGAGAAAATGTCAGTCGATTGGGACCTAGCAAGACCGTTTAGCCTGCATCAACACACACGCGCTAAGAGGAACAACAAAATACCTCGCCTAGATAGCCCGCGACTAGACGATCCTAACGAATCACGTCACGCAACAGATCGAGGCTGACGATCCAGCGGATTGAGCGGGCACGCATCTAATCGACAGACCGACGGACGAATCGCCACCGGCGCACAACAAATCTACGCGCAGCACAGGCCCTACCGCAATCAACGCGCCCGCCAGGCACCGGGCCACGGATCTACCAAAACAAAAGACCAATCAAGACACGGCCACAACGGAATTGGGGGGGAAATTACGCGAAGGTCGGGACGGAGACAGATCGGGATCGGACCCCGGCGTTACTGGCGCCGATCTGACGGAATCGAAGGAGGGGCGGCGAGAGGGGATCGGGGGCGGAGGGGCTACCTTTTCTTCGCGGCGGCCACGAGAGGTCGGGATGGAGAGAGAGGCCCTCGCTCCTTTTCCGCTCGGGGTCTTTGCTCCCTCTGTTTTTGTTGGGTGCGCGCACCCGATGCACGGCGTTATATTTTCCTTGCTGAAATAATTACGGGAAGGAAATCTAGCAGAGGAGGCAAAATTGACAAATTTGACCTACGAATGAAATCAAATCACAGAATGAACTGTCCGTGAAACTATTTCACGCGGCTGACCTTTTTGTGTGACGCCGGACACGAAGGCGCCACACTACACTGTGCAACGCCTCACAGATAGACGCTACACGCCTGGCCAGCGTCACACCCGTGTGATCCGAAAATTACTAAGTCAGTGCGCAGCGCCTGAGAGCTAGGCGCCACACTACACAGTGTAGCGCCTAGCTTCTAGGCGTTGCACTAATGGTTGCTTCATTTTGCAGTGCAACCACTAGTGCAGCGCCTGAGAGCTAGGCGCCACACTATACAGTGCAGCGCCTAGCTCTTAGGCTCTGCACAATGACTTAGCAATTTTTAGGCAGTCTGGGGTGCAACGCTGGCCAGGCGTGTAGCGCCTATTTGTGAGGCGTTGCACAGTGTAGTGTGGCGCCTTCGTGTCGGGCGTCACACAAAAAGGTCAGGCGCGTGAAATAGTTTCACGAGCAGTTCATTCTGTGATTTGATTTCGTCCAGAAGTCAAATTTGTCAAATTTGCCAGCAGAGGACGAGGCGTCAGGAATACGGTTCTCCTGTGTGAAGGCGATGTCGACACAGTGAGTGCTGAACGGGGAATTTCGTGGTCCAAGTTCGGAACGGGTCCAAAATTCAACTATGGAATCTTACCGGTGCATCACACAAATATTGTTAGATTCTTCCGCCTCTTTTTTTGTCTCCATTGATATCACAATTTCTGTACTACCACTTTGGGTTCCAATTTTTTGTCTTTACACTTGTCTAGATATGGATCTATCTAATCTAATAATAAAATGCGTTTAGACACATCCATTGATGTATCTAGACAAAACTAAAACAAGTTATTTGGGATAGAGGCAATACTCGGTACTACTTTCTTTCTGCGATAAGTAATTCCGAACGGAGCGAGTACTTACAAAAGTTTTTGTCACCGCAACAGGCTTCGTCCAAATTTACGTACATCCCCTTTCCTCTATTCATTGTGATTTTTTTCTCATAATTTAAATTTTGGGGGGTAATATTATATGTCCATCGGATGAAAAACCGCGGATCTTGAAGCATTGGAAACTGCTACGTCAAGCGTATGCACCCGTTCATTGGGAGCGAGCCTCGCGTGAACGATTCCATCTCATAGAAGCTTATCCATCCATCTTCCTCGCCACTCCACGGCTCTCCACCACTCTTATGCCCTCCCCATCTCCATCCAACCCAACCACGAACAGGGCACGCGGGATCGTGCAGCTACCGGCGGCGAGGCCAGGATGTCGTGATTACGGGAACAGGGCGGCGCACCCTGCAGCCACCAGTCTATGTCGCACAGCGCGTGGGGAAGCACTGTCGGCCCGCATCAGCCACGCGACCAGGAGCACCAGGGCCACGACGGCCGTGCATGAAGGGGAATCTCGTCGTCGTGGCCGCCCGCTCTGTTGACGCGCGTGGACGAGCACCGACGCCATGTCGACCACGCGAGCAGGAGCACCTGGGGCCGCAGCGTCTACGCATGGAGGGGCACCTCCCTGTCGCGGCTGCCCGCTTGATCGACACGTGTGGACGAGCTCTGGTATGACGTGTAGCGGCTCGTGCTGGCGTCCAAAAGCTGAAAGTAAATTTTCTTGCAATGCTTGTTAGAGACCTTTGTCTTAAAGGTACACTTCCTCTCCTGGGTTCGATAATTCAGGGTCATCTTTGGGGAAAAGGCGAGAATCATTTATGCTCCTTCAACGGGTCACCAAAGAGACTCTTCAAATCTTTTTCTTGCGCCGTTGCTGGGGAGGAGTTGTGTGCTAGACTTTGTGTTAGAGTCTTTGTTAGTTTTGTTTTCAATTTTTGTTCTTGTTCTAGTTTAATTTTGTTGCAAGTTTTGTTGGTAGAACCCCCCCCCCCCCAAAAAAATTAGTATGGCTCATAATTTTTGAGGCTTTGCTACTCCTAGAAATAGTTTTCATGCATGAATTGATTGCACAACCTGATGTTGCTGCCGCTGAGTATGAGATAAAACCCAACCTAGTCTATGGTTCAATGGGACCAATTTGAACTCTGTGCTTCTAAGGATGCTGACATGCATTTGCATAATTTTTTTGAATTGTGTAACATGACACGCATAAGGGATTATGAACATGACACTTTGAAGTTGCGGCTATTTCCTTTCTCTTTGAGAGAAAAAGCTAAAGAATCGCTTATGGCTTTGCCTAGAGGTAATATAACTTCATGGATTGAGTGTTGTAGTAAATTTTTGTCTAAGTTTTGCCCACCTGTAAATATTCTGCAATTGCGTTCGCAAATAACAAGTTTTAAGCAGGAAGAACGTGAGCCACTAGCGCTTGTGTGGGATCGCATGAAGGAGGCTATAAGGAATTGTCCTAATCATGGAATGGAAGAATGGTTAATTCTTCATATATTTTATAATTCCTTAACTCCCATGTCGAAAACTATGCTTGACACTACTGCAGGAGGAACTATTACGGAAAAAACCCATTGGTGAAGCAAAAGAAGTTGCTAGATGATATGCAAGAAAACCATGCCAAATGAGGTCTACTATCAACAGGGTCAATGCTACTGAATAGAAGAATATGGAGTTGACCGCTAAACTTGATAAACTCATCTCATTGATGAAAGGTAAAGAAGAGGTAAACATAAATGTTATTACTAAAGAAGAGGTTAATGATGTTAATTTCATTGCTCACAATAGTTATCCCAGCTAGAAAAATAATGGATTTGCTCCTAGATTACCTTATCCTAATAATAGTGGAGTACCTAACAATTTCAATGGAACGAGCAATAGTAACATAAACACTTTGGAAGAAACTCTAAAAACGTTATTGCTAGTCAAAGTGAGAAAATGAAATGTTTGAAATTATTATAAAGAATCATGATAACTTAATTGGTCAATTGACCAGTAAGATTGTTGGACTCACTAACAATGTGCAAACTCTAGATGGAAGAACTAAGAGCATGGAGGCACAAGTTGCTGAAATTGTTGAGAGTCCAACTTTGATTCTAGCCAAGTTTGTAAGTAAACCGGAACCTAACCCGATTGAATATGTGAAAATGATGAGAAGTAGCGAAGAAAATGCATAAGAGCTCGATAAAAGCCATTTGCCAGAATATACATATACTGTTGCAGACTTCGTGAAGATGTTGTCATTGAAACACCCACTACCTGAAGTATCAAATGATGAAGCATATACTCGCTTTGTTGAGCACGTTGGAACTAAGGTACGTGAGTCGAATGATGAAAGGAAAAAAGCTATATGGTAAGCTAACCGCTAAACAAGAGGATATCTTTGATCCTACTATTGAGATTGAGATTGGTCTAAATAAGTTCAATGCATTGTGTAATCTAGGTGCTGGTGTTTCCTCTATCCCTAAGTCTGTTTATGATGGTCACAATCTTGGTCCTTCTGTTACTACTGAATTAAATTGAATATGGTCAATTCTACTTTTACGCAAGCAGTATGGGCGATGATGATAGAGGAGCTTGTCAAAGCTACCTCCATCTCTTCGAGCCACCCCATGGATGCCTGTCCTGGAGCGGCAGGGGGTGGCGGGGCCGAGGACTCGGGTGGTCCGAATTCTTCCCCCTCTGTAGCCAAAGGGATCTCCCTTCAGCCTTCGACGGCCGAGGTGTTGGCCTTGGTCACGCAAGCACCAGTAGCGCCTTCCGCGTTGTCTGCGAAGGTGGCCCGGTGCGAGATTGCCTCCCCTAGCTCGTCAAGGGCAGGGCAGAGACGGGTCCGCTGGCCCGATCCGCTCTCCACCACAAAAGACAGAAGGAGCCCGCTTTCTGAAGTCTGGTCGCTGATGAAAGCGCATTGAGGGCTGTAAAGACATATGACGGATCATGGATTAAAAAAATTTACACTTCAAAATATCTTTGGCAAAGCATGATAAACTTCATTACCTCCTCGGTGGTGGCTTCGCCCTGCGCGGCTGATCGAGACCGCCCACCAAAGAGCCAGAAAGGACGGCCTCGGCGGAGATGGATGGTTGGCCGGGCTGAACCACAGAGGCCTTTTTGTGCCTCTGACGGGTTCCAGGAGGCTCGACCTCCTCGACGTCTTCAGGCGCCTCCCTCTTACTTTTGGGGGAGCATACCCCTCCTTTTCTTCCTCCTCGTGGCTGGAGGAAGCTCGAGTATCCTCGGATCTTGTATCAGAAGGACCACGGAGACGGGCCCTTTCCCTCTTCTTCGTTTCTTTCTCCCCCTTGGCCGGAACCCTGTACGGAGCCGCGGCCAGAAGAGCCTCGAGCTGGGGGGTACGTTCTACCTCCGGTGATGGTGCCGAACATGACAATTCATGCTCCCTAGCAAGACATTTCTGGAAGCAAAAGGGAAATGTATTATTGATCTGCGGAAAAAGGGCGAGAGGCGGCAGAAGTAAAACCAACATGAGTCAGGCTACTTTACCCCGGGTGGGCTGAGCTCGGCTTTAAAGCCATAGTCTGGCCCTGCCGCAGGAATTTCGTTTTGGATGGTTTGAAAAGTGTTGTCCACATCCCATCCAGGGTCATGTGGAAGAAATGTTGGACTGGCGCGTCGTCTTCAGGCTTGTAAAGCCACATCGGATTCATCCGGAGTTGGAGAGGAAGTATACGACTACGGAGCATGACGTCGATAACGCCAGGGAGCTTGATCTCCTAGTTGAACAGGGATTGAATCTTCTTCTGAAGTGCCTCCGCCTCCTCTTGACGGCCCCAGTCCAGTCCTTTCCTCTGCCAGGAGATGCGCCTCATCGAGGGTCCAACAAGGAAGACTGGGACTCTGACATGATCTTCGGCAAGTGCCTCAGTGATGTAAAACCACTCCCGCTGCCAAGTTTTTATTGTCTCCACAAAGGTGCCCTCTAGCCAAGTCACCTTCTGGAGCTTACTAATCATAGCCCTACACTGGTACAGCGAGGTGCTATACAAACGGTTTTTAACCCCTTTCCGCGATGACATTTAAAACCGTCGCCAAGCGAGTGTGTGCGATAGGGGAGTCCTTCCCACACGACCCAGAAACCGTCGGGGATAGGCCCTCCGGTCACACACGCTCGGCAAAATGAGGTCGTGTGCGAGGGGCGAGCGATCAAATACGATTAGACGTACAGTTGTGCTAAAAAAATACAATTATACATGCCAAATCGTTTCCAGTCGTAAGTACATCCCACACAGTCAGTCCCGGCTAAACGTTTCTGTTCGTATGTATATTCCACATAGTCAATCAGAGGAATACGTTTCCGTTAGTATGTACATCCCACACAGTCAATCCAAGAAGTTTGTTTCCGTTCGTATATACATCCCACACGGTCACTCCAAGGAAAACGTTTCCGTTCGCAGGTACATTACGCACAATTTTCCCCATTAAATCGTTTGTGATAGCGTTGCCATTGCAGACGATGTTAACAATTTTATCGTTTGCGTTATTGAATGCATCACACACGGTTCATAGAAGAAACTGTGTGACATAGGCTGTCCATCACACACACTTTTTATGTGGTAAACATTTGCGCAAGGTGGCCTAATGCAAACAGTTTTCAAGAGGAAGTCGTGTGTGATTGTTCATTGATCCAACACGTTTTATTCCTAGAAATGGTGTGCGTTGTCTGAGGTCATCGCCACGGTGTTTTCTTAATAACCGTTTGCAATAAAAAAAACCAATTAGCAGGCTAATTGTCCTATTATTAATTATCCATTTATTAATCTAATTGACATTTCGTATTAAGCACACAATATATTTCATTTTTGTATTAAGGAAGCACGATTTCAAAATTTAAATACATCAGAGTACAACATCATATAGCTTTAGCACTCAGCTACCCCATTACACAACTGCACCAGCACCAAGTTTCACATGCAACATCTATAACATTTCGAAATTAGCATCATAGACGGTACATAGACATATGAATCTCATCTGGAAAACTGCTGAAGTGGAAGGCGAATGTTGAGTCTTCATTGATGTTGAAGGTTTTTGCAATTTTAGGCCAGTGTCTGTGGATGATTGACCGTCCATCCTTCGTCCTCTTTAGGGATACTTCAATATTGAACCGTGGGTGTTGTATGAATACCTTCCTCGCCTCCTAACCATACATGTGGTTTGAGAGGTAATAATTGGTGAACTGCTTTGGAAAGGCCTGAAAACAAGGATGTGCATAAATATCTTCTCTAGATTGAAAATGGGGCAAAGGAATAAAAATTCAAGGTATAATAGTTAGTACCATCCTGTAGTGAACTGATGTCTTCTTCATTGTGCACACAAAGATCTTGTTGTTTTCTGTCGCTAATTTCTTTATCCTAACAATCTTTCTTAATTTCTTGACTTGACTGATAGTCATGGACAACTCATTTCCCCATATGCAAAATGGGTCGAACAGTGGGTCAAAACCTCTGACAGCGGGACCTACATGTGCAAGACCAAATTGTTAAAAACCTAAATATTAGAATGGTTCCTGCAGTTACACAATAATGTGCTATTAGACAAAGGACCATGCATGTGCAAACCTCGATTGTAAACCTCAGTGCTTCCCATTGTTTCCCTGCAACAGATATAAGGTAGTTAATGATCAGGTTAAGTGAGGGTTCGCATGCTATCAGTAAAATATTTTGATGAAAAATAAGCACATTGCGGATTTATCAGATTAATTGCAGCCAAATGGAAAACCCATTTATCCAAACCAAGCATGATTAAGAACTAGGAAATATAGCAATTGTATACGTTTCTCATGTATTAAGTGCAACCAAATTCGATTTATTCCTCACATGCACAACAATACAAAATTCTACCCACGATAATTGGACATCGCATTGCAAAATTGAACCAAACAGTTGACTAAACACCACAACAAATGAACCAAACATTAACTGAGCACCACATTGCACAATATAACATACTCCTAATAGAAGATCAGACAGTTAACCAAACCAAGCATGCTTAACAACTTGGAAATATAGCAATTGTATTTATTTCTCAAGTATTTAGTACAGCCAAATTCGATTTATTTCTCATATGGTATACAATAACAAAATGTACCAATAACAATTGAACATTGCATTGCAGAATTGAACCAAACAGTTAACTAAACACCACAACAAATGAATCAAACGTTAACTGAGCACCACATTGCACAATATATAACATACTAGAAGATCAGACAGTTAACTAAACCAAGCATGCTTGACAACTTGAAAATATAGCAATTGTATTTGTTTCTCATGTATTTTGAACACATAAATTCGATTTATTTCTCACATGGAAGACAATACAAAATTGCACCTGAAGAATTGGACATCATATTTGCAGAACTAAACCAAACAGTTAACTGAACATGACAACTAATTAACCAAACAGTTAATAAGTGAGCACCACATTGCACGACATATAGAACATATACACTAGAGCAACATATTGCATGGTAAAAGTAGATAGGACAATTCACTAGAATTTGTTAAGAAAGGCAGGAGCAACACATGCAACAGGTAAACCGAGCATGCTTAACCGACGTAGCTAGCAAACTGAACATAGGTCCTTATAGTGAGCTAATAAGACAAGCTACTCTTCATCGTCGGAGATACCGATGATGATTGGCTCCTTGGACATAGAAGAGGGCGAGCCTCCACATCGTGGGTGCCCTCGTCGTAGTGGTGAGTTGCCTGAGCCGCTCTGGGCACCAACCTGCTAGCTCTCGAGTTGAGGTAAGCACGGGCACGCTGAGAAAACACCTCGTAGTCTTCGTCGAAGGCACCGACGGTGGCCTCGAGAAAACGCCACGACTTGTCGTTTAAAGCAGTCAACTGTGTCGCGGTGTCGGCACGCGAGGCATCGATGGTGGCCTCAACGGTGAGGTGCTCCTCAAAGATCTAGGGGTCGGCACGAATGGCAGCCATCGCGACCTCATTCGCGCGTGCGGGCACGATTTGCTTCTCCGCTGCCAAATGCTCCCTGAGTTCCTGGCTATACTGCGTGCACCATGGCTTAGGGCGGCGCTTATTTGGGGGAGGGGTCGGTGATTTGGGTGGAAGGTGTCGCGCCGGCGGTCGGGGCATGTGGGATGTGGAAGGAGGAGGATGGGGGTCGGGTGTGGATTACCTTCCTGGATTGACGAGGCCGAGCAGCGTGAAGGAGGGTCGCAGGTGAGGAGGCGGCGCTTCAAGCAAGGAGTAAAGGCTTCAACTTGGAAAGGAAGGCGGAAACAGGGGAAGTGTGGATTTTGGTAAGGGGAGGGGGCGGGGGAGGTAGATATTCAGCGGAAGCCAAAAAATTTGGATCGGTGCAGCGAAAAAACTGGCGCGCAAAGTGTCATCAGACACGGTCCCTTTTTCAGCAAACGATTCATATAGCTTACCCCGTGTGTGATGAGTTTGAACGTGCAAATTTCGGTCTGAATATCCCTGGTTATAGTGGTCATCCACGTCATTGCATAATTTGGGTACACAAAGGGGCGTACATCACACCCACACTTCTTAATCAAGCAAGTTCAGCAATTAAACAGAGCTAGTTGACTTAAACATGAACCTAACAAATTAAAGACCGACACTCTAAATTAAACAAAGAGTACTACTCCGGCTGGCGCTCGTCGATCTCTGCCGCCTCCTCCATGTCCAGCTCGCGCCCGGCAATCTCTTGGGGAAGAGGCTCCATGGCATCAATCGCACCATACCCGGCAAGCATCTCGCCATCCGTGTCCGCCATCTCTTTGGAAAAGGCCGCCATGAGCTGGGCGTGGGCGGCCATGATCTGGGCTTGGATGGGCTCCGTCGTGGCAAGGTATGCCGCAAAGAAAGGGACGGCTGCTTGAACGCTCTCGGTGATTGCCAACTCTTCGGCCGTGGGTTGTCGACCGTTGTTGGAGAAGCTTCATTCGATTTGTGCGGTGACCACCACGAGCTGGGCGTGGGCGGCCTCGACATGGTCATGGGCGGCCTCCATCAGGGCTAAGGCCGTCGTCGCAGAACGGACAGGTGTTGTGCCGCTCTCGCTAGTTGCTATCCCCGAGGCAGATGTTGCTGCCGCCACCTGAGAAGCAACATCGGCCGTTTGGGATGCCTTGGCCGCCCGGTCATAGATTGCGGCCGCGCTCACGCAGCTTGTTAGCATCCGCATGGCGGCTGCGGCTGAGCTCTCGCTGGAGTGGGTCGCCGAACTTGCCCTCACGACGCGGGTCCACGTCCCCATCTTTCACCGGTGACGATTGAACAGTGAAATGATATTTGGGGAGCGAGTTAGTGTGCTTGACACGCCGACTGTGGACTGTAGCAGACGCACCTTCTCGCGTAAGCCATATGCGTACCATACTCTGACGGTGCTCCAAGATATTTTGTGCTGCATCTCACATGGTTGGTGATAATAAACTGTGTGCGATCTTCTTGAATTTTCATCTTGATTTGAATTATATAATGGGGTCATAGCGGCAAAGGAGAGTGTTCGAATTGCTAGAACTTTTATTTGCAGTGAACATGAAACTATAGTGTGTCATCAAAAAATTTGGAATTATCAAGGGTTCGTTTGGACATTTTTATACATTAACTTGGTTTTCTAAGAATTTCAGGTGCACAATTCAAAATTAAACTACATGCACATGCTCTGGTGCACCAAAATGGGTTGTAAAATCATATATGTGTCCATGGATTGATGTTTATGTCCCATGCAAGAAATAAGGATGAATTTCAAACACCACGGCACCGTGGCTCTCCGGCAAACATTGAGGTACTTGCTTTTATAATTCTAGTAAATCCAAAACTCGTCTAAAATTCATGAACCTTGGCATGCTATCATGGAATGGCATCAACATGCCGTGATAAAAAATATTGTCCCATTTGGGGTAGGTTATGGTATAAGCTTGTCACAAACCAGAGCTTCTCACAAGAAGCCTCAGGGTTCTCATAGGGAAACGTGTCACCTTTGTGAACAAAACGATATTCATCGCCTCTTCTTGCTTTCAATTTTTTTCTGGTGTCAACATAGAACAACAGGAGTGTCGTGTTAAATTTTGGAATTTTTCGAGGTTTTTTTGGACATTTTTATACGTTACCTGAGTTTCCTAGGCATTTATGTGCATAATTCAAATTTGAACTACGTGCACATGCTCGAGTGCATAAAAATGGGTTGAAAAATCAAATGTGTGTCCTTGGTTGCATGCTTAGGTCACATGCAAGAAATGAGAATGAATGTCAAACACCTTGACACTATCGCTCGGCCGCTAACATTGAGATACATGGTTTGAAAATTCTAGTAAATCGAAAACTCATCTGAAATTCATGAAACTCGACATCATATCATGGAACGGCGTCAACATGCCATGGTAAAATATTGTCCCAATTGGGGCAGGTTTGGGTATAAGCTTCTCACAAACCAGAGCTTCTCACAACAAGCCTGATGGTTTCGGTAGGGAACGTGCCACCTTTGTGGATGAAACGATATCCGTTGCCTCTTCTTGCTTTCAAAATTTTTCTAGTGTCAACATAGAACAACAGGAGTGTTGTGTCCATTTTGGAGATTTTTCGTGGTTCGCTTGGACATTTTTGTACATTAACTGAGTTTTCTATGCATTTATGTGCATAATTCAAATTTGAACTACAGGCACATGCTCTAGTGCATATAAATAGGTTGAAAAAACAAATATGTGTCCTTGGTTGCATGCTTACGTCCCATGCAAGAAATGAGAATGAATGTCAAACACCTTGCCACCGTCGCTCGCCCGCAAACATTGAGATACATGGATTTTAAATTCTAGTAAATCCAAAACTCGTCTGAAATTCATGAAACTTGGCATGATATCATGGAACGGCATCAACATGATGTGGTAAAAAATTTGTCCTATTTGGGGCAGGTTTAGGTATAAGCTTCTCACACACCAGAGCTTCTTACAACAAGCCTAATGGTTCCGGTAGGGAATGTGCCTCCTTGGTGGATGAAACGATATTCGTGGCCTCTTCCTGTTTTCAATTTTTTTCCTAGTGGCAACATAGAGCCACATGAGTGTCATGTTAAAATTTGCAATTTCTGGGTTCGTTTGGACACTTTTATACATTAACTGAGTTTTCTAGGCATTTTATGTGCATAATTCAAATTTGAACTACATGCACATACTCGAGTGCAGAAAACCGGGTTGACATATCAAATGCGTGTCCTTGGGTGCATGCTTAGGCCCCATGCAAGAAATGGGAATGAATTTCAAACACCAGGGTACTGTTGATTACCGGCAAAACATTAAGATACTTTGTTTTTAAATTCTAGTAATCCAAAACTGGTGTGAAATTCATGAAACTTGGCATGCTATCATGGAATGGCACCTGACATGCTGTGGTATTTTTCGTGTCCATTTTGAGAGAAGGCGCACTCGAATAACAGCCAACAAAGGCATTTTAAAACAAATAGCTGCCACTTTAACATCTCGAACATTTTGTATAATTTAAATCGTGTGTGTTCTGTTAACCATTCACGTGACGCCACGCGTCACTCTTTCTCTTTTAATGGCTAGGAGGTGCCGTGCGGACAGCTGCTTGACTGAACGGGAGGCGTGCGAGCGCAGTTCGCTGCGCAGGCTGACCAAGAGGCATGCCAGCTGTCCTCCAATGCACAGGCTCACCGGGAAGCGTGCGAGGTGTACGCTGTGCATGCTCACTGGGAAGCGAGCCCTTTGACTTCCATGGCCGCCCGCCTTGCTCGCATCCTCTCCAATAATGGCGCCCGAGTTGTTGTTTAATGCAGGCGGCCTTACTGTTCGCCTCCCATTCCCCTCCCGCAGACCTCCACCAACGCCATGCACTACAAAAAAAAGACACATCCGTGACATTTTGGGCCGAACGAAATTTTTTTCTGTCATACATATGACACTTCTATGACGATAATTGTGACAAAACCCGGTATCATCATAGATGTGGTGGGCTCCTACTTCTATGACAAAAAATCATGACAGAAAATGGGCTTTTCGTCCTGGGCGGGCCGGAGACGCAGCTGCATGACATTCTTTGGGCCGTCCATGACGGAAAAAACCATGGTAGAAGCGAGGGGGAGGAAAATTTCGGGGAGTTCCCGGTTACGGTGGGAGGTCGGGGGCCGAGTGATGCGTGTTTCTCTCGTACACGTATGCGCGTGTGTGCGAGGCGTTGGCTCTAACTGAACCCGAGCGAGGAGTTGGGCTCTAATTGAACCCGAGCGATTGCACTGCAGGCTACGCGTTACTGAACCCGAGCGATCGATCGATGGCTGTTAACTGAACCCGATCGAGCGATTCCTTCGCTACTGCTGCTAACTGAAGCCGATCGATTGGATGAACAGTGAGCGTTG
>NC_057802.1:449116011-449127092 GCF_018294505.1 Triticum aestivum | reverse complement strand
AACAGTAGACGGTGGAGGGGTGCCCGTGGAGGGGTGGTTGAACAGGACCCCATGGTGTGGAGGGCTAGATGAACAGTAGACGGTGGAGGGGTGGTTGAACAGTAGCCCGTGGAGTAGCGCGCGGTGGAGGCTGGATGAACAGGAGCCCGTGGAGGCTGGAGGAGGTCGACGGTAGCCCGTGGAGGCTGGAGGAGGTCGGCGGTGGAGATGAACAGTATCCCGTGGAGTCCCGTTTTGCGGTACGCCACACCCCTCCCGATCAACAGGACCCCCGTTTCGACCGTAGCGCTCCAACACAAGTCCGTTTCCTCCGTTTTGCGGTACGCCACACCCCTCCCGATCAACAGGACCCCCGTTTCGACCGTAGGAGGTCCGTTTCCTCCATTTTGCGGTACGCCAGACCCCTCCCGATGAACAGGATCCCGTTTCGAACATGGCCGGTCAAACACAAGGCCGTTTCCTCCGTTTTGCGGTACGCCAGGCCTCGTTTCCATCGCCTGTTCCGTCCAAGCCCTCCCGATGAACACGACCACGCATTCCGTTCCGACCCAGCCGGTTGGCTCCCACGCGTTCCGTTGCCTCCCGATGAACACGACACATTCCGTTGCCTCCCCATGAACACGACGCATTCCGTTGCCTCCCCATGAACACGACGACGACGTTGTTTCTCCGTTCCGACCCAGCCATGTACACGAGCCCTGGCCGTACGTATGCGCGAGTAGGCGTTCGAGACCCTGCCCGTATGTACGTACGTGGCCGTATTTTCTTTCTTGCACCCTGGCCACTGTACGTACGTGTACATGCTACGTGCGCGCCTCTACTACGACACGTGCGCGCCTCTACATCGACCAGTATATACGTACGTACACGTTCGCGACCAGAATGACAACGCTACGTACGCTTCGACCAGGTGGGTCCCGACTGTCAGGCACTTCCTTGCCTGCGAAGATGTAGCTGGTGGGTCCCAGCAGTCAGGGGGGCGAATCGTTTTTTTTGCCCGGACGCACTTCCTTGCGTGCGAAGGTGTAGCTGCTGGGTCCCAGCAGTCAGGGGGGGAATTGTTTTGTTTTTTTGCCCGGACGCACTTCCTTGCGTGCGAAGATGTAGCTGGTGGGTCCCAGCAGTCAGGGGGGCGAATCGCTTTTTTTCCGGACGCACTTCCTTGCGTGCGAAGATGTAGCTGGTGGGTCCCAGCTGTCAGGGGGAAACGTTTTTTTCGCGAAATACGGTGGCCCGTCCGGTGGGTCCCCGCTGTCAGGTGGAGGAATAATTATTTTGCGCGTAACAAGGAGGCACTTCCTTGCTGCGGCCATGGACCCAGCTGTCAGCCTCTCCACGTACAGTCCACGTCCGATGGAAGCCATTCCTTGACCACATTGACCACGCCGCGCCGAGAGCATCAGGGCGGTGGACGACGGCGAGGCCTAGGAAGGGGACGACGTGGAGCCGGGGAAGACGCGGCAGTGGATGCCCACGCGTAGAGGAGTATGAGGGTTCACTCGTTCGGCTGCGGTGTGAGGCTGTTGTCGCCGCAGAATAACAGGGGGTGTGGGTGCATAGAGGGATGGCCTGGCCAGCGGTGGGAGTAGTAGGGGGCGGTGAGGTCTCCGCGGCATCACAGCCGGCCACGGGCGGCAGGAGCAGGCGACACGACCGGCGCTGCTTTGGACGGCTGGAGCAAGAAGACCAGAGGTTGAAGAAGCACTACGGCCGTTGGATGGACATCGTACGGTCACTGGAGCTAGAATCGTTCATATATTGACTAAAGTTGACAAAGGCCTCCGTCCCAGTCAACTTAGTAGGCCCACAAGTCAGCTCCCACCAAGGTGGGTCCCAGCTAGCAGGGGGTATTCATTTTTTTGTGCGTAATAAGGAGGCACTTCCGGTGGGTCCGAGCTGACAGCGGGGGGAACGTTTTTTTCACGAAATACGATGACCCGTCCTATGGGTCCCAGCAGTCAGCGGGAAACATTTTTTTGCGAAATACTGGTGGCCCGTCCGGTGGGTCCCTGCTGTCAGGTGGAGGAATAATTATTTTCCGCGTAATAAGGAGGCACTTACTTGCGGCTGCCGTGGACCCAGCTGTCAGCCTCTCCACGTACAGTACTCTTCCGATGGAAGCCGGTCGTTGACCACATTGACCATGCCGCGCCGAGAGCACCACGGCGGTGGACGACAGTGAGGCCTAGGAAGGGGACGACGCGGAGCCGGGGAAGACGCGGCAGTGAAAGCCCGCGCGGAGAGGAGTACGAGGGTTCACCGGTTCGGCTGTGGTGTGAGGCTGCCGTCGCCGTAGAATAACAGGGGGTGTGGGTGAGTAGAGGGATGCTGAGGCCTGCGCGGCAGCACAGCCGGCCACGGGAGGCGGGAGTAGGCGGTCCCGCCGGTGCTGCTTTGGCGGCTGGAGCAAGAAGATCAGAGATTGAAGAAACACGACGGCCGTTGGATTGAGATCCAACGGTTACGTCTGCTAGAATCGTTTGTTGACGTATATAATAACTAAAAAAATCTTGCATACGCGTCAACTAAACAGGCCCACAAGTCAGACCACTCCCTCTTTTTTTTTAATAATTTATATATAGCTCATGGCAACTTCTTATGCAATTTATTGCAGTCGTTTTTTTTGGTTGGCCATGGCCAATTTCGCATATTTCTGTGGGTTCCAAACTATTTTTAATACCAAAATGTCAAGCCAGATTTAAAGTACTTTGAAGATATATTTAAATTAGGTTAATGCCCAGTGAAATAGGAATCTGAAAATGTGAAAAAATTCAGAAATTATAAAGTAATTGCCAATTTTTCATCTGTTTTTATATTTACAACCCATTTCATATTACTTTCAAGATTTGTAGGCGTCTTGAAAGAGTTGCAGCCCATCAGGGCGTAGAAAAATAAGTAGGCCTGGATTGGGTATTCTTCAGAAAAAATAAACTGGGCTCATTTTCACAAAGAAAAAATAGCTGGGCTGGTCACATGGTGAACATAAAATATAAGCTGGGCTAGACGGGCCACAGCCAAGTTCAAACCCTGCTCCATCTCAACAATACCAAACAAAAAAAATACTGCTCGGGTAGCTACGTCCCAGGTGTCAGCCGATCTTGTGATGTTCTCTTGTCTATTGACTATATACGCTCACAATGTCGTGGGTCCCAGATGTCAGGAAAACACTAGGAGGAAGCATTTTATTTTTCCATACGCTGACGTGGTGGGCCCCTACTGTCATCCTCTCCACGTACTTCTGCCGATTCCTGTTGTTTGTTGACCATGTTGACAACGCGAGAGGGCGGCACCGCGGCGAGCGCACCAAAGCGCGCGGAGGACGTCGGCATTAACGATTTAGGAGACGGTGGGGCGGCGATGCGTGCGCTGAGGCGCAGCCAGCCGTGGGAGGCGGAAGCAGGCGGCCCCGCCGACGCTGGTTTTGTTTTGGCGGCTCGAGGAAGACAGGACTGAAGAAACACGACAGACTGTAAAAGCAGCAGGAGTACTTAACAACCTTAACTGAAACCAGCAGGGGCACTTAACAACCAAAGCTGAAAGCAACGTGGTCAATAAACAGGATATTCACTTTAGAGCCATGGAAAAGCATGAACATAATCTTCTGTCCTATTCTCCAAGATGGATGGGCCTTCATTATTTGAGACCACCCATGAATAAGTATCTTTTCACCTCCAAGGGGAATTGAGTAGGTCGACATAAACATCATGTTGTGACCAAGCGCAAGTCTGACCTGACCATGGTCAGGCATCTGTATAGGAACAATAGAACTCGGCAGTTCCTGTTTCAAGAAGATCACAGCTGTAAAACTATGTATAAGCAATAGTTTATGAACAACATATATAACAGAAAACAGCTCGTACCATAAGTTTCTCGACACAGTTGGACCTTTTCAACGAGTGCAGCAGTGGCACACATATCCCACCTGGCCTTCCACCATTGAAACGCCCCACAAGGACCTCAAGACGATCAATAAAGTGTAGGAACTTGTGGATATTGATCCAGTCAACTTCAGTGCCATTAGTAACAGCCGAGTTATTACAGAGTAACAAACGAGCAGACTGCTTAACTCTGAAAAACCCTACACGTGCCACCAATTATAAGAAAATATTAGTTAGAAGTAGCATCTTCGTGAGAGATTCGTTGCTACTTCTAAAGTTAAATTGTGATTAGTTAGACATAATAGGTGGATTAAGAAGTAATCGAGGCAACAAGCAAGAACCAGATAGAAACCTAACATGGATGAACAATTGGAACGACATCGGGGTGGAAGATCGCAGTGAAGATGAGACCAGGTTCTGCTATTTCCATCAACATTCGTGCGCCAACTTTCACTCCGTAACACTTGAGAAAGTTTATCCAAGTTCGGCCATAAAAAAAGCAGCGATCTTCTTGGTTCATGAACCCAACTCGGAACTTATATCCATGGCTTGTCTTCAGTGTGACCATTAAACTAGTGTATTTAGTTATGGCAAGGCCAAGCATCTTGAGTACATGTGTTCTGGCAGAGCAAATAATACACTGCAGGAAAAATAATATGAGAACACAGCATGTTCAAAAAAACCCCACCCTCCCAGATAGAAAAGATGATTCTAGGAACATACTGTGCGTGTTTCAAAATGCTGTGTTAGGATGAGAAGGAACAAGTGTGGCGTCTCGCCGAGGGCGCAGTAACCTGTAGGGTCCTCACACTTTGGGCACTGCAAATGAAACACACTAGATTCAGTAGGAAGAAAAATGTATCAACGGCGGCGGCTGCCATCCTAGGATTACCTGCAACCAAGGGACTTGGATTTATCGGGGATGGATGAAGAATTCATACCTGGTTCTCCATGAGAAACCCCTATGCAATCGCCAAGAGGGGGTTTTCTCTGAACAAGCAGATGAGGGAGAAGGGGATTCAGGCCCAGTGAAATATTGCCGCTTCGTCCGTCCAGCTTACTGCTAAAGCTGGAAAGGGGGGGTTGTGATTTGACGGCTCATTGGGCATTACTGCGGCGCTATGACCGGGGTGTGTCTACCATGAAGTTGTGCACTCTAATTTGTGCATATGACACGTGGACCCCGTTGCCGGTTGCCCCACATATCAGCGAAAGGAAGTAGAAAGATAGGAGTAACTAGTTACACATAAATATATTTTTTGACAGAGAGATACTCCCTCTGTAAAGAAATATACAAATCTTTTATATCACAGGCTCACCTTGCCGAGAAATATACTCCCTCTGCAACGCATGGGCATTATGGGGGTTCAGCTTTTTTTATGGGGGTTCAGCTGAGAATATAATACTCAGATAGGCTCACGGTTCTGGACTTTGGGCCGCAGGCCGACCCTGCATGTTTGGGGGCCCATGTGTTCTACCTCAGCGCTTTTCATATTGCAAGCGATCGGTAAGGCGCTGGTTTTAGATGCTGTCGCAAGGCGAATACACAAAATTGAATAAAGCACGGCTGCTGTTGGAATGAAATCGAACGACAGTTCCTAACTAGCAATCAGAGTTGCAATTCTATCAACGATATACCATGTGATAAATAATAATGTCGTACTACTTATACACACAGGACACTTGTTTCACCATGCCAGATTATTACATCAAAATCTCTCGGAGGATAGATCAGTTCGGTAGTTGCGTGCTGCTACTGAAGAATTTCAAAGTTGATTTGGACTAGCTCTCCTTGCCGAGAAAGTTCGATTTTGACATCATCCCCTACCGCAAGATATGATTTAGATTTGAACCTTGACCATCCTTTAGCATCAATCATCATGCGACCATCCTTTGTACTTACAGTATATTGAGCAGGTTCATTCACACCAAGGCTGCGGATGGTAAGAGAAACTTGGCCGCGGTCGCTCGGATTGTTGAACGACTCCCTCGTTGCTCTAGGAATTCTCTATTTGCAAACAAGAAGACATACCCAAACAGTTAGATCGACACAGTGAATCATGTGAAACAACATGGAAAGAAAAAAGAACGAAGCACTTGGGCGGCCAATGCTTACCAAGAAGGTGGACATGTCGGTTTTTGTAAGGACTTTGGTATATGAAGTGCGAACTACAGCCCAGTCTGTTGCCGGTGCAACTGCACGGGCCGGAGCAGATGCAAGTGCAAGTGTTGGTGCAGGTGCCGAAGCCGCTGCCGCTGCCGGAGATGGTGCTCCTTGTAGAGCTGGTGCCAGTGTCGGAGCAGGTGCCGGTGTCGATGCCCGATCCTCCGGTAGATCAGACTGATCCGCTGACGCGGTCGGTTCCCAATCCTCAGCTGGATCAGACTGAGCTGCTGCCGCTGTTAGTGCTAGAGCAACTGCCGGTGCTCGATCTGCGCGAGACAGCGGCGATCGTGTCTGGTCTGCTATGATCAGCTTTCTAACTTGACTAGGATCCGTGACCGTGATCCAGTTTTTTTCTTCATTTCTTTTAAACGCGAGAAGGACTAATTGTGGCGTTTTTGTTAAACCAAACTGCAGTTCATCATAGGGATTCAGCTTGTACTCAGACAACAGACTGATCCATTTTTTTCCAGTAATATAAGTGATGGGCAGTGCCTTCATTACTGACACGACATAAGAAGTGAAACCTGCAAAATAGCCATCGTAGAGCAAACCAAACGGTTTATTCTGTGATGAATGTCACATGGCAAAACCTGCATCGTAAAATTGCAGGAAAAGAAAGAAAACATGACATTAAATCAATAAGATTTAGACAGTAAATCAATAAGATTTACTTGATGTGACACGAGTGAATCCTTACCAGGAAATCACTATGTTGAAGTACTAAATAGAAGATTGATCGTCCAACTACGCGTGGCATGCAGGGCCCCCGCCTACACCCACAAGCAGGACAGTCCAAAGGTCGTGACAAATCGTATGGACCGAACATCCATGGGACTGGAAATCCTGGTGGGTGCGATAAACCCTGCAATGCATACATATATTGGAGTGTAACCATAATTGATAAACCGTCCTCACAAAAAATATGATCTGGATACTTCAAAATATACAGACTGAATTGAGTGGACAGACATTAACATAGACCGTTCACACACCAAAAGCGGCAGTACTAATAAACAATACAGGGTTCACAAACACAAATCAAGTACTGAACAATAGTACTTACTACAGACAAGCAAAGTTGCACTAACTAAACTCGGCAGACTATTTCTTGCCACCGACCTACGGGATGAACCCCGCATAACTGACTAGGCCATGGACTTCGTGTGAGATGTCTACATGCACCATCACCATCTTGTCAACCTTGGAGAACCTAACAGAGTGGTCTTTCCACTCATAAACATGATGATGAAGACAGGCCGCATCAGATTTGTTGGGAAGCTTTACAAGAACCACACCCTTCGTAATCGAAGGCACAACCAGGAAATTGTTGTGGTCAAGTACAGCCTCGAGAACACGCCTGACAACAATGCTACAGGAAAACACTAGTTCAGGACACGTGGCGACAAGGACACAGCAGCTGGATAGTTCAGCAGTAGAACTCATCATCAGGTCTTCCAGTTCACACGGCATGACTTTGAGAACTTCATCTCCACCGCGGACCTGGTTCTAATTCAAACAGAAACCATATTTTATTACTACCTCTGTTCAGAAATATAAGATGATTTTCGATATTATACTCCATATATGACTACATATACGCACAGAAATGAGTGAACAAAGACACTAGAATATGTCTTCAAAGGCATGAGAGCAGAGGGATTACATGCAATATCCATAACACAAGTTACTGAGGCAAATATACCCTCTTAAAAGGTAGCATTGATGTTCATAAAGTACTCCCTCCGTCCCAAAATTCTTGTCTTAGATTTGTCTAGATACGGATGTATCAAGTCACATTTTAGTATTAGATACATCCGTATCTAGACAAATCTAAGACAAGAAATTTGGGACAGAGGGAGTAGTTGAAAGTAATCTATAAGAAATCAGTGTCAACCTCTCGCATGTTTTGGTCAAAAGAGGAATTTAGAACCGTCATTTGGCACACTAAAATCACATGCAAGATCACCCAGAAAGTTGTACTACCAGTACTAGTACTGCGTGTTAGATGAAAAACACG
Organism: Triticum aestivum; assembly: GCF_018294505.1. Lineage (NCBI taxonomy): Eukaryota > Viridiplantae > Streptophyta > Magnoliopsida > Poales > Poaceae > Triticum > Triticum aestivum. Next base: position 449,119,030 of record NC_057802.1, on the reverse strand, counting down.
ATCAAGATCGAGAAAAAGATCATCAACAAGAGACATTACCTGGACTTGCTTAATGAGGGATCCCGGAGAGGGGGCTTGGACAGGGCGATGGCTTTGAGCTTGTCTGCGGTAGTCTCGGCGGAGTGCTTGCGCTTCTTCGTACCATGAGCCTCGATGGTTTTGGCCAGAGCCATTGACATCACGTCGGCCGGTGCTCCGGCGTTCATCCAAGAGAGGAAGCTGAGAGAGGAGTGAAAGGAGGAACGAGATGAGGGAGAAGCGAAGCGAGTGGGGGTTTTCTTCAAGAGAGGAAGCTGAGAGAGAAGAGTGAAATGATGGTTGCTTCGTCCGTCCAACTTACTGCTGGAAAGGAGGGGGTTTTGTGATTTGACGGCTCATTGGGCATTACTGCGGCGGTTCGATCATGGTAGTCTATTGTCACTCTACTACGGAGTAATTTAGTGCATGGCTGGTGGACCCAGGTGCTGGCTGTCCCACACGTCGGCGAAAGTGAGTAATTTAGTGCATGGCTGGAGGAGGATCTGCACGGTAGAGCGTGTCCACTGTTTTTCTGAAGAAAAAAATGATTACAGCAAGCGTTTCCACTCTTACGACGGAGGAGTGCGAAACACGGCAGCCACTTGAACATACACAGTGCTCCTACTACTAGGCATGTGCAGTGGTTCATACGTCAGTACTACACAATCTTGTTGCTAGTGTAGTAAGATATGAGGATAACAAATGATGTTGTGCGCATGTCAACTACTCCTATATGTAACATAGTACCGCTTTTTCGACTGTCCGGTCGAGAATGAACGGTGAGATCAATGTTAACAGAACTAGGTCCACAACGCACGGAGAGTACGGTGCTACAGTACTCCACGAAACATGAACCATATGAAGCACGAATAGTGTTAGGCAGGGTGTATGAAGGGTGCACGGGATGGGAGCAAAAGTTCCCTTCTCGACCCACTTTTGGGTGTTTGGCAGAGTGCATGAAGGGTGCATGAGTCCACACTAGTAGGTTGACAAAAATACACGAAGAGGAAACAACTATATTGAGATGAGAATGCAACCAAACACACCCACACGCTTTGTGCTACAGTGACTGATCTGCACTGTCTGAGTTTGATCCAATGGTCATGTTGCGCCGAGACATGGACATGCCCATGCAGAGGGCGCCTAAACACCACCGAAGTCCCTCTACTTCTTGAGGCGCACGGCGTTGGTGATGCAGGGTGCAACCGCCCGCAGAGCCCGCTCCCGGTCGACGGGAGCCAGCTCGTCAAAGACGGCGTCCAATGTCACGAATGGATTCCGGCGACGGAGCCCTGAAAGGATTCGCCCGGCAACGGCGACGGCAGCCCGCAACCCCTCCTTGTCCAGCTCAGCCCCCACCATCGCGCGGAGACGGCTCAGCTCCTCGGAGATATAGGTGAAGAAGGAGACCAGGTCAGGAAGCCGCAACTCGTTGAAGTCGACCGGGTGGTCGAACGGGTTTAGCCCGACGGCCGGCATCGTCGCGCTGGCACGACGGTAGGCATCGCGTAGCCGCAACACGTGCGTGGCAACTTGGTTCACCAAGTGGCTGAGGCGATCCTGGACCTCGTCACGATCGGCCCGCTCGCTCTCCAGCCGGCTCCCCTGACGGCCTATCGTATCTCCCGCTTTCTGTAGCAACGCCGCCGACGCCTCGAGCATCTTTGTGGTGGACGCCTGCCGCTTTTGAAGCTCCATGAACTCCCGCACATAACGGAGGAGCATGGCACTCCTCTCCTCCTTGAGCTCACGGAGCTCCACGTCCTTGGCCCTGAGCTCCGCATCCTTGACATGGAGGTCCTATGTCAGGCGCCTCACCTCGGACTCCGTGATCTACTGCGCCGCCATGGCACCAGGTAGAAGCAATGGGGAGAGGAAGCAAAGGGGGCGAAACGGCTGAAAGGCAATGCAATCTACGGGAAGGCGGAGGGAGCGGGGAATCTTTTGGTTTTCACCACGGTAAAACACCAGTCGACGACTTCTCACATCAGGGAGCAGTGGGTTTTTACAGGCGGAGTCATCGTGACTAATTGCTGCCGCCAATCAAAAAATTAAAAATCCTGCCGTGCCTGCTCCCGTCAATCAAAAAATTAAAAATCCTGCCGCACCCAAACACCAGAGCAAAGCCGCGGTGGATATTTAAATTTACCTGCCGGCAAGTAGATAAAAAGGGGTGAAAAAACTAATGTGGCGGCGTCCTAGCTAATCGGTCGAACTAGCCCAACTAGCTAGCCACCGTGCTTCACTGATGTACTCGGCGGGAAAGGTGGTCTTTCGTGATTTGACGACTCATTTACTTGCTTCGGCACTACGACCGAGGAGGACCCAGAAAACGCGCGGTAGGGCGTCCCACGTCAGGAAGAATATATGCGTGCACCACCCGGGAGGACCCCGAAACCGCGCGGTAGGGTGTGCCACGTGTGACGCCCGGATAATTAAGCTACAGTAATCCCTCGTTAACGATGCCACGTCACCCCGTTACTGTTGATAAACTCTCGATGGTTCAGAACCGAAACAAATTCAAAATTTAAATAAAAGCAAACAACAAAAGTTTTCAGATGTTAAAACTAAAATGTTCGGATCATGAAAAATATTGCGTAGGTAGTTATGGTGAAGAAACAACATTTTTATAAAAAGTTTAAATGCACTTAAATGATTAAAACAGTAGGTAAAACTATTAAATAAATGCCTTTGATATTTTATAAAATCATAAACTATTTTATCTTGAGGTAAAACTTTTTAGGGTAGTGGTTTGTTTTGGAACACTAATTTGGAGCTATTGTCATATTTTACTGAACTAAGAATAAAGTGTAACTAAAATAAAACAGAAAAGGAAAAAGAACTAAAACTAAAACAAACAAAAAAGAAAAAGAAATTACAAAAAGAAAAGAGAAAAACAAAAAAACAACCCCCCTCCCCGCTGGGCCTCGGCCCAGCTGGCCACCGGCCGGCCCACCCCAGTCCCCATAACCCTCCCAGGGTCACCTAAACCCTAACCCCC
>NC_057802.1:449109916-449115371 GCF_018294505.1 Triticum aestivum | reverse complement strand
GCCGGCCGTCGTCGCCTACGTCCGTCGCCGCCTCCTCCCCACCGGCGCGCGTCCCCGTCCTCCGCCTCGAGCCCACTGCCGCCCCCCTGCAGCTCCCTGTGAGCGCCCTCGTCCGCTCCTCTCCCCTCTGTCCCTCATGCCCGCACCTCGCCCGCGCGTCCCGCTTGCCCCGGCCTGCTGCCGCCCCACGCTCCGACCGAGCCCGCCTCGTCGCGCGCACAGCTCCCCACCGTCTGCTCCGGCCGCGCCCCCTGGCCACGCGCCAGGCCCTAGGCCGCGCCGCGCCGGTGCCTCTGCTGCCTCGTCGAGGCCATGGCCTCCCCCATGCCCGGGTTCGCCCCTCTTCGGGTGCACACACGCCCGCACCCGTGCGCCCGCTAAGCCACTGGGCCTATGACAGATGGGGCCCACGCTCCAGTAGTTAAAAAAATGGAATTAAAATTAGTTAAAATAATTAAATATTAATTAATTAATTAACGAGTTATTTAACTTAATTAATCATGACAATTAAACCTGCTTAATTAAACTGGACAATGACAATTGGGCCCCACTGCCTCTTTGACCAGTCAACCCGGTCAGAGTTGACTGTTGACCCTGCTGATGTCATGATGACGTCATGCTGATGCAGTAAACTTATTTTCGTTTTAAATTTAAATTGCAGAATGTCTTTAAAACTTTGGAAAATCATAGGAATTAAACCGTAGCTCGGATCGAAAAACTTTCTACATCAAAGTTTCTCAGATCGACGAGACGAATCCAAATACGCGATCCGTTCGTCCGCCACACATCCCTAGCATAGTGAACCTGCAACATTTCACCTCCGGTTCATCTGTCCGAAAACGTGAAACACCGGGGATACTTTCCCGGATGTCTCCCCCCTTCACCGGTATCACCTCATACCGCGTTAGAACACGTCTAGCTCTGCCTGTTGTCCTGTTATGCACTTGCTTGCTATGTATTTACTGTTTCTTCCCCCCTCTTCTCTTCGGTAGACCCCGTGACGATGCTGATGCCCCTGTGGTCGACTACGTCACCGACGACCCCTCTCTCTTGTCTGAGCAACCAGGCAAGCCCCCCCTTGATTACCAGATATCGCCTAATCTTCTCTATACTGCTTGCATTAGAGTAGTGTAGCATGTTACTGCTATCCGTTAATCCTATCCTGATGCATAGCCTGTCATTGTTGCTACAGTTGTTACCCTTACCTGCTATCCTACTGCTTAGTATAGGATGCTAGTGTTCCATCAGTGGCCCTACACTCTTGTCCGTCTGCCATGCTATACTACTGGGCCGTGATCACTTCGGGAGGTGATCACGGGTATATATTATATACATTATATACATGACACATGTGGTGACTAAAGTCGGGTCGGCTCGTTGAGTACCCGCAAGTGATTCTGATGAGGGGGCTGAAAGGACAGGTGGCTCCATCCCGGTAGAGGTGGGCCTGGGTTCCTGACGGCCCCTGACTGTTACTTGTGGCGGAGCGACAGGGCAGGTCGAGACCACCTAGGAGAGAGGTGGGCCTGGCCCTGGTCGGCGTTCGCGGATACATAACACGCTTAACGAGTTCTTGGTATTTGATCTGAGTCTGGCCATTTGGTCTATACGCACTAACCATCTACGCGGGAGTAGTTATGGGTATCCCGGCGTCGTGGTATCAGCCGAAGCCTTCTTGACGTCAGCGACTGAGTGGCGCGCGCCGGATTGGACTGGAACGCCACTAGGCTAGGTCTGCTTCCGGCCGCGTACGCAACGTGCAGGTGTGCATAGGGCGATGGGCCCAGACCCCTGCGCGCTTAGGATTAGACCGGCGTGCTGACCGCTCTGTTGTGCTTAGGTGGGGCTGCGACGCGTTGATCTTACGAGGCCGGGCATGACCCAGAAAAGTGTGTCCGGCCAAATGGGATCGAGCGTGTTGGGTTATGTGGTGCACCCCTGCAGGGAAGTTTATCTATTCGAATAGCCGTGTCCCTCGGTAAAAGGACGACCCGGAGTTGTACCTTGACCATATGACAACTAGAACTGGATACTTGATAAAACACACCCTTCCAAGTGCCAGATATAACCAGGTGATCGCTCTCTAACAGGGCGACGAGGAGGGGATCGCCGGGTAGGATTATGCTATGCGATGCTACTTGGAGGACTTCAATCTACTCTCTTCTACATGCTGCAAGATGGAGATGGCCAGAAGCGTAGTCTTCGACAGCACTAGCTATCCCCCTCTTATTCTGGCATTCTGTAGTTCAGTCCACTGATATGGCCCTTTACACATATACCCATGCATATGTAGTGTAGCTCCTTGCTTGCGAGTACTTTGGATGAGTACTCACGGTTGCTTTTCTCCCTCTTTTCCCCTTTCTATACCTGATTGTCGCAACCAGATGCTGGAGTCCAGGAGCTAGAGATCCCGAGGATGATGCTACATGGAGTTCGGCTTCGAGGAGTAGTTAGGAGGTCCCAGGCAGGAGGCCTTGCCTTTTCGATCGTCGCTACTTTTGTGCTAGCCTTCTTAAGGCAAACTTGTTTAACTTATGTCTGTACTCATATATTGTTGCTTCCGCTGACTCGTCTGTGATCGAGCACTTGTATTTGAGCCCTCGAGGCCCCTGGCTTGTATTATGATGCTTGTATGACTTATTTATGTTGTAGAGTTGTGTTGTGATATCTTCCCGTGAGTCCCTGATCTTGATCGTACACATTTGCGTGCATGATTAGTGTACGGTCAAATCGGGGGCGTCACAAGTTGGTATCAGAGCCGACTGCCTGTAGGAATCCCCTTTCCACACTCCTTGGCCGAAGTCGAGTCTAGACATTACAAAACTTTTACTAACATGGCTGTGTGTCTTACGGGCCCACGTCGCCATTGGGTGGTATCGAAATACCGACAAATGGTTTGTGACGTGTAAATTCTAAACTTCTAGCAACCCTATTGCTTTGAAGTTATTGGTCTATAGTTTGATTCTACGTCTATGGCTTAATGAATCATCATTCGAACATTGATCGTGCTACCTAGCCCACATTTCAGGTGCACATTTCAACCAATGTTTAACTGTGTATGTTTTCCTCGAGCATACATCATTAAGTCATTCGATCTAGCTATTGTTATCTCCTTGTTCACATAGTTGTGGAAATCCATCTTTTGGAACTCTCAATGGAATGTCGCTGAGTCCATCAGCCACCTCCTATCCCTCTCTTTGGTTTATTGAAGAACTCTGGTTTCGGAACTTGCTTTCATAGTTCATTTCCCGAGAATCTTATAATGTCATCCCATCAATTTGTGTTGCACTTTTCTTCTCAGACATCCTGAGTCTGAGGTAACCTGACACCAATCAGATCTGAATCTCGGTCAGATATGATGGTTGGAACATAATTCCAAGAGTTATAACATTGGCCTATTTATGACCCGGTAAGGTGATGATACCCAGCACACCTGGCGGGAGGACCTATTGTTATAAGTTTTCCCTTTTAGCAAGGTTAGCTATTCTTCCATGAGAAAATTGTAAGACTTATTCTATAAGTTGTTCCTGATGGATCCTTTTTGTTTCCAAAGTCTGATCTTCACCTGTTGACCATGTCAATGCTATCTCGAAGCATGTCTATGGTACTCCGATTTTCAACAGGAACATTTGAAGCCCAATGCTAAATGTTTCCTGCTCAATTATCCAAACACCGTTGTATGGGTAATGCCATGAAATTTCTCTCCCCTACCTAAAGAGTTTTCTACATTATATCCTGTCATGAATATCATGCTCAGCTTGTCCTTGGGAAGGATATAACCTTGAAATATGTGTTTAAACACATTTTCCTTTCCATTCTTCTGTTTAATCTGATAATCATATTTTCCTTTCCATTGTGTGGTTTAACCTTTCTGGTGAACTATATGATCTAAGCAGTAATATTCTCCTGCTTATGTAAACACCTCGGTGTACAACTCTGTCAGTAAGACCCTGTTATTATTGTTGGTGACATTTCGGTAACCACCGATGGGCGAGAACTTTGCCTAATGGTCCGCCTCGTTTCAACGAGCAGGAAAATGGTTCTCTTCGTCCCTCGCCCTTGGTACCGACGATGTTGCTGACATATAACTGACAGGCTACCCTCTGCCATGCCTTGCTATCATGATCGTGCAAGATATCACCGCCCTTCCTACTTTTAACCCACATGGTGGGCCCATAACCCACAGTTCCACAGGATCGAAACCTGACTCTCCTGTGCACCCCCTGTTCCCAAATTTATTCATCGCGCGTGGCCTCGTATGTAATTCACGGGCCACCGTCCCAAGTGATCAATTCTGGTATCGGACACAATACTTATTCCCGTTGCTCTGAACCCCTTTTCACTCTGTTTCAGGCAATGAACGATTGCCTATCCGCTCGAAACTTCTTATTGCACTGTCCTACTCTGCTCTCGTTGTGTTTCATTTGTTCAACTCGAGAGATACTCATATGTTCATTCTTGGGATACCCCCCAGATGATTTTCCCTTATAACATCCTATCGTTGAAGAGCTGCCCCTTACCTATTCGTAAGTACGATGGAGTTCCCTGAAGAAAGGACGACAACATCATCATGATGCATAGGAATAAAGAATTGAAGACATCAATGAAAGGGATTAACTTCTTCGAGAAGATCCGTTATAATTTCGTAACCAGAACTTTCCCCCTTACCCCACCTCCTAAATCTCGGGACGAGATTTCTTGTAGTGGAGGAGAATTGTGACGCCCGGATAATTAAGCTACAGTAATCCCTCGTTAACGATGCCACGTCACCCCGTTACTGTTGATAAACTCTCGATGGTTCAGAAGCGAAACAAATTCAAAATTTAAATAAAAGCAAACAACAAAAGTTTTCAGATGTTAAAACTAAAATGTTCGGATCATGACAAATATTGCGTAGGTAGTTATGGTGAAGAAACAACATTTTTATAAAAAGTTTAAATGCACTTAAATGATTAAAACAGTAGGTAAAACTATTAAATAAATGCCTTGATATTTTATAAAATCATAAACTATTTTATCTTGAGGTAAAACTTTTTAGGGTAGTGGTTTGTTTTGGAACACTAATTTGGAGCTATTGTCATATTTTACTGAACTAAGAATAAAGTGTAACTAAAATAAAACAGAAAAGGAAAAAGAACTAAAACTAAAACAAACAAAAAAGAAAAAGAAATTACAAAAAGAAAAGAGAAAAACAAAAAAACAACCCCCCTCCCCGCTGGGCCTCGGCCCAGCTGGCCACCGGCCGGCCCACCCCAGTCCCCATAACCCTCCCAGGGTCACCTAAACCCTAACCCCCTCCACTCGATCCCATCCCCCCTGATCCGGAACTAGATCGGGCCGGCCCCCGACGCCGGCGCCCGTCCCCGTCGCTGGGACTGCGTCGCCGGAGCTCGCCCCGCGCCTCCCGTCGCTCTCCCCGTCGCCGGACGTCCTCCTCCTCGCCGCCTCGCCTTCT
>NC_057802.1:449100528-449108887 GCF_018294505.1 Triticum aestivum | reverse complement strand
TATTAATTAATTAATTAACGAGTTATTTAACTTAATTAATCATGACAATTAAACCTGCTTAATTAAACTGGACAATGACAATTGGGCCCCACTGCCCCTTTGACCAGTCAACCCGGTCAGAGTTGACTGTTGACCCTGCTGATGTCATGATGACGTCATGCTGATGCAGTAAACTTATTTTCGTTTTAAATTTAAATTGCAGAATGTCTTTAAAACTTTGGAAAATCATAGGAATTAAACCGTAGCTCGGATCGAAAAACTTTCTACATCAAAGTTGCTCAGATCGACGAGACGAATCCAAATACGCGATCCGTTCGTCCGCCACACATCCCTAGCATAGTGAACCTGCAACATTTCACCTCCGGTTCATCTGTCCGAAAACATGAAACACCAGGGATACTTTCCCGGATGTCTTCCCCCTTCACCGGTATCACCTCATACCGCGTAAGAACACGTCTAGCTCTGCCTGTTGTCCTGTTATGCACTTGCTTGCTATGTATTTACTGTTTCTTCCCCCCTCTTCTCTTCGGTAGACCCCATGACGATCCTGATGCCCCTGTGGTCGACTACGTCACCGACGACCCCTCTCTCTTGTCTGAGCAACCAGGCAAGCCCCCCCTTGATTTCCAGATATCGCCTATTCTTCTCTATACTGCTTGCAGTAGAGTAGTGTAGCATGTTACTGCTATCCGTTAATCCTATCCTGATGCATAGCTTGTCATTGTTGCTACAGTTGTTACCCTTACCTGCTATCCTACTGCTTAGTATAGGATGCTAGTGTTCCATCAGTGGCCCTACACTCTTGTCCGTCTGCCATGCTATACTACTGGGCCGTGATCACTTCGGGAGGTGATCACGGGTATATATTATATACATTATATACATGACACATGTGGTGACTAAAGTCGGGTCGGCTCGTTGAGTACCCGCAAGAGATTCTGATGAGGGGGCTGAAAGGACAGGTGGCTCCATCCCGGTAGAGGTGGGCCTGGGTTCCTGACGGCCCCTGACTGTTACTTGTGGCGGAGCGACAGGGCAGGTCGAGACCACCTAGGAGAGAGGTGGGCCTGGCCCTGGTCGGCGTTCGCGGATACATAACACGCTTAACGAGTTCTTGGTATTTGATCTGAGTCTGGCCATTTGGTCTATACGCACTAACCATCTACGCGGGAGTAGTTATGGGTATCCCGGCGTCGTGGTATCAGCCGAAGCCTTCTTGACGTCAGCGATTGAGTGGCGCGCGCCGGATTGGACTGGAACGCCACTAGGCTAGGTCTGCTTCCGGCCGCGTACGCAACGTGCAGGTGTGCATAGGGCGATGGGCCCAGACCCCTGCGCGCTTAGGATTAGACCGGCGTGCTGACCGCTCTGTTGTGCTTAGGTGGGGCTGCGACGCGTTGATCTTACGAGGCCGGGCATGACCCAGAAAAGTGTGTCCGGCCAAATGGGATCGAGCGTGTTGGGTTATGTGGTGCACCCCTGCAGGGAAGTTTATCTATTCGAATAGCCGTGTCCCTCGGTAAAAGGACGACCCGGAGTTGTACCTTGACCTTATGACAACTAGAACTGGATACTTGATAAAACACACCCTTCCAAGTGCCAGATATAACCAGGTGATCGCTCTCTAACAGGGCGACGAGGAGGGGATCGCCGGGTAGGATTATGCTATGCGATGCTACTTGGAGGACTTCAATATACTCTCTTCTACATGCTGCAAGATGGAGATGGCCAGAAGCGTAGTCTTCGACAGCACTAGCTATCCCCCTCTTATTCTGGCATTCTGTAGTTCAGTCCACTGATATGGCCCTTTACACATATACCCATGCATATGTAGTGTAGCTCCTTGCTTGCGAGTACTTTGGATGAGTACTCACGGTTGCTTTTCTCCCTCTTTTCCCCTTTCTATACCTGATTGTCGCAACCAGATGCTGGAGTCCAGGAGCTAGAGATCCCGAGGATGATGCTACATGGAGTTCGGCTTCGAGGAGTAGTTAGGAGGTCCCAGGCAGGAGGCCTTGCCTTTTCGATCGTCGCTACTTTTGTGCTAGCCTTCTTAAGGCAAACTTGTTTAACTTATGTCTGTACTCAGATATTGTTGCTTCCGCTGACTCGTCTGTGATCGAGCACTTGTATTCGAGCCCTCGAGGCCCCTGGCTTGTATTATGATGCTTGTATGACTTATTTATGTTGTAGAGTTGTGTTGTGATATCTTCCCGTGAGTCCCTGATCTTGATCGTACACATTTGCGTGCATGATTAGTGTACAGTCAAATCGGGGGCGTCACACCACGTCTCGGCACGGAGGAAAAATGTGCGTGTAAAAATACACTGTATCAGACGTAGTACCTATGGTTCGACCTCGGGACCCAGCTAGTCGGTCGAAAACACCCCACTAGCCACACAGCTTCATCATGCAAACGTGGCACGGAGGATAGATGTGGTTAGCTCCGTCTCGACCAGCCACAACGTCTCTTGTTCTAGGCGATTCTTCTATTTTCCAAGCTTTTTTTAGTTGTAATAACACCACGGCAAGCTAGCGCCGCTCTTCGTGTGTGCCCGTGCAAAGGTTAGACGATGGAGAGAAGAGAGATTGAGATCGCAGACCTGGGACCCACCAGTAAGTGAGACAACGGTCATGCACGTGTTGACGAGGCACTCCCTCTACTCTACTCAACGCAAGTACTGTATAAAATCAAGTTATGGGACAAAGCCAACAACCGTTCGTTTTTTCAGGCTATCGACTTACGCTTTGTAGTCCAGGTTGCCAGTTCGAATCTCGTCTTTCAGATTTGTTAGTTTTAGGTCAAAATTTGATTAATGACAAGTGGGACCCCGTGTGTTGTTCCGATATTTCAGTGTAGGATGGTTTTTTGAACAAACACTTTGCGCGGTTAGACAAGTAACGACACGATTTACATGTATTTTGCAAGTGTACGAACAAAAATGACAGCGGCATAGAATATCACATCCACCCCGCAGCTTAGATACTATGGTGATACGAGTTTTTACACCGTTGGAAGTGAGATCCAATGGCTTGGGAGTAGTCTTTGTAATTATGCGCAATTTCCAAACTCTCCAAAGGTTTTTTTTGCAAATAAAACATTCAGGCCTCGTGTGTGCCGCTGCATCTTCGATCCAATGGCTCCCCGGTGCTCATATTAGGTGCTCCCCGTAGCTTAATTACCCGCTACGATGATATGAGCATCTAGGTCGTATGATCAGTGATCAGATGGCACATGCATAATACTTGTACTTTCTGCGCATTTCCCAAACTCTATCAGTCGTATATTGCAAAAACATTCAAACCTCCTACTGCGGGCCGTTAGATCTCAGTGAACTCGTATCACCATAGAATCTACGGTGTGGGAGCACCTCATACTCTCCCGTGCGAGAAAACATAAGGTGCTATCGCAGCTTGGATGCTACGGTGATACGAGCTTGGAGGTCGTTTGATCTGAGATCCAATGGCATCTGAGCAGTCTTTGTGCTTGTAAGCAGTGGCCGAACTCTTTTGGGGCTTTTCTGCAAAAAACCATTCGAACCACCGAGGAGGTGTTGGGTCACAAATCCAACGCCTCCGAAGAGCTTGTATCACCAAAGCATCTAAGGTGTGGTAGCACATGATATTCTTACATACAGGAGAATATGATGTCCTCCTTCATCTTAGATGCTACGGTGATACGAGCTTCGAGGTCGTTGGATATGGGATCAAAGGGCATCTCAGTAGTTTTTGTACAAATTGTGTGCAATTCTCAAACTCATCAAGGTTTCCTGCAAAAATATTAAGACACATCATGTGAGCTGCTATATCTCAGATCTACAAGCTCCAAGCAACTCGTATCGGCATATAGCATCTAAGGTATGGGGGCACATGATATTCTCCCGGGGAGGAGGGGTGGGGGTGCACAACCAATCGGTGGTTGGGAGGGTGGGGACAAATATAATCTAAACAACCCTAAACAGAGCTCCACAATTTTATCTAAGGTCGAGGGGTTGACCCCCGACAATCATAGCTCCGCCTAAACACAACATTTGCATGTACTGTAGTACTAGACTTAATATTCATGTTTCAGTTTCATGTTCATTTTAAATATTGAACTGAGGACCATGGATGTCTTACATTTTACTCCCTTTGTTCCTAAATATTAGTCTTTTTAGAGGCTTCAAATGGACTGGCACATACGGATGTATATAGACATATTTTAGAGTCTAGATTCACTCATTTTGCTCCGTATGTAGTCACTTGTTGAACTCTCTAAAAGACTAATATTTAGAAATAGAAGGAGTATTTTTGAATTCGTGTCATACATGCATGGTTTGGAAAAATAGATGCACTATACTTATTGGATTGTTGTTGTGTTCGTGCGTGTGTGTCTCTGTGTGTGTGTGGTCATATGCTTGATACATACAAAGTTTTCTCACCTCCATATTGTTGATCTTTTAAATTTGAATTTGCATTGGAAAACCTACTAGGGATACCATGAAATGTGAAATCCACGTTGAGATCACTATATCACAAACTCACTCTAATTCAACAACTCGTCATAAATCAATTACCACGTTGAGATTAGTATTTGCAAGGAAAATACGGGTATTGTAATACACATAGATTCGTTCGGCAATTTAAAAGGTTCCTTTCGTATTCTCGAATGGTAGGACCCAATGGCGTACCAGCCAGACCTTGGCTCATGTTGATCCTAAAAAAACGGGCTCGTGTCCTTCGGTGGCGTGCGTGGCACGCACATTAGGCAACCCCAACCAGTCGAGCCTCAGCGTTTCAAGTTGAAATATCTGGCGGCCAGAATTCCAGCCCTAGAAAATTCCCCTCATGTCCCCGGTCCATAATGACTACCAATGAACAACGGAGGGATGCTTTAGTAACTAGACAACGTTACCTACCATGCCAAGCACGGTTCAATTCCCTCGGTCGCCGCTCGTCAAGGTCACCCGTCAACTGCATTGCCTAGTACTACTACTACACCAGGATGAGCACAGAATTGAGCCCGTTTGTTCGTGCCTAGTACTTGAGTTAATATATCAGGCAATGCACTGGTACAGAGGGATTATCCTTTTACTCTGCATATATAACTTGTCTGAAGTCTAACTAAGCAAAATGTTTGACCAAATCCTTTCTTAAGAAATACAACAGGACAGATGTGCGGCTTGAAAATTTATTGCATGATGCAGGTTATGATATTGTTTCGAATCCTGGATCTTAAATTTCAGAAAATCCAAAAGTGAGCATAAATTCTTGAAACTAAGCATGGTCACATGATATGGCACAAATATTACTTCGTAAGTTTTTTCTTCAATTTGAGACAAGCTGCTTATGACAAGTTGCACAAATGAAGAGCCAAGGTATTTTGGAACAAAGACCTGTCACGTTAAGGCGGACGCTTTCACTATTGAAACCGTGGGCGTTTACGTGCCGCCACGAGTCCCCGCTTCTCATCGGCAGGTGCCGTCCGAGCAAGCGTGTGAGTCGACGGGAGGCGTGCGAGCAGACCGCTGCGCCAGCTGTCAGGGAGGCGTGCGAGCAGACCGCTGTGCAGGCTCACCGGGAGGCGAGCCCTTTGACCAGGCTCCGCCGCCCACCGTCGTCCCAACTGCTCCCACTTTTAATGTCGCCGGCGCCGCAGTTTAAAATCAACCCCGCACTACCCGGTATCGCTACAATCCTCTCTCTTCCTCTCCGATTCTCCTGTCGTCTACCTCCAACTAGCCTGACCTAAACGTACGCCATGCCACATGATGATGGTCTGCCCTTAGTGTTCCAGTTTCCCGAGGAAGACACCCAGCCGGAGTCTCAAGAACATAAGGCGCTTTGGGACGAGCTTGAACTGGCCTTGCGGGAAGACGTCGCGCCTGTCCCCGCTCCCGTTCCGGCTCCCGTCACCCCGACTGTGCCAACGCCCATCCCCGTGGCATTGATGGGCTGGGAGCCGCACATTGTCGCCGAGCTTGATCCCACGGGGTTCCACGAGGTCCCCGCCGACTTTCACGCGCCCGTGCACCTGCCAGCGCATGCGCCTGCGCGTGCACTGACGCGCACGCCCGTGCCGGTGCCCGTGCACCTGCCAGCGCATGCGCCTGCGCGTGCACTGACGTGCGCGCCCGTGCCGGTGCCCGTGCACACCAATGTCTCCGCTGCGCCGTTGACAATGCCTGTCCCCGCGCGGGTGCCAGTGCCCCCCTCAGCGGCATGGATGGCCGCCGTCGACCGCTTCCTTGCACCAAGGCCAGTCGCCTCCTCCCGCCAGTTGACTCGCTCCGAAGTCCAGAACATTTTGGCCTTCCTTGAAGCTAGGCCAACGTCCAGGAGTACGCCCACAACGGCGCTAGACGCCGCCGTCGCCGTCGATCAGTGGCCCGACGACACACAGAGCACGACAGAGGAGCCGCTTCCCACCACGAGACGCCCCCGCCGCCGCCGCGTAATCTAAATTTGCCATGAAAAACGTTCGGATTGCCATGCTTAAAATCCGAACGTTTATCATTTCCATTTATTTTATATCGATCATCGTATAATTTAAAGTCGGAGTCAGACTGAACAAAATGTATGGTTTGATCGATTGAATGTTCTGCTAGAGCCGTATCAAATTAAATATAAAACGTCATCAAGCCACATGTATTCCTTGTCATCCAACGACCTAGACTGCTTCAATGTCGAGCGCTCAACACGTTTAGCGTGCAGTTAATTTTATGCCAAAAATAGTGCTAATCACATGACAACACGTAAATAATATCCTAGTAGTTAATATCCGCATGCACTTAATATACTTCCAAATTAACGTGCATTGCACGTACACACTGACTAGTGCTGCTAGTACGTGAAACTGGTGCCGTGACTTGTGAACACATCCATATATGGTCAACGGCAACATCGCCCGCGAGTTCTTCCTATTTGCCCGTGCGTCTAAACGCATAAGGGAGGAGAGAGAGAGAGCACACATGGAACCCACCAGTAAGTGAAGGCGAATAGTACTAAAAATAATATTACATGTTATCCATTAATTAGGCTGTGGTAATATAAAAACATTATGTGAACAAAGGGGGTACAACAAACATTCCTATTCTACGTATGTTGCCTATTGACGTGCAGCTTGAAGGCCCGGTCGCATGTTCGATCCTCGTCCTTTATTTTTTAATTTGTATATGGGTCCAAATTTGTTTCATGACATGTGGGCCCCTTGGTGTGTAGTTTGTAGCACTTTAATTTGTGGGTCGAATTTTTTTCCGTTCCAAGTGGACTATCGATGTTTAGTTTTGTAGCTTATTTATAATAATTAAAGAGAACAACATAGTTCTTTCAATAATACCATGGTGCGACGTTGAAGGCGAGAAAGGACGTGTGAGAGAGCGATGACCGAGCCAGAGGGAAATCAACTAGAGGAGTTGCGTGGGTTGCAACGGTGTTTGGAGTAGTTGTGGGCCGAATGCTACGAAAATATAATCTAAACCGATCGGAATAAATGCCTACACAAATTAATCCAAGGTTGGAGTGCCCCTCGCAATGTAAATAGCTCCGGCTTTGCGAGGGATGGAGAGGTAGTAGCTTCAACGCGTGGAAGATACGGTGTGAGAAAGCAAGGTCAACCGAGAGACATATAGATAGAGAGACAAAGTGAGTGTGGTCCGACATTCATTGAACAAATATATATGCTCTGGAGAGATATTGTCCGATTGAGCTTTTTGGCAAGGGTGAGGGCTGTCAGATAGAGCTTGAGAGATGATCCAGTCACAGACGTGTAGATATATTTTGTGCGTGGGAGGAAGCAAGGTCAACCGATCACATAGGGTCGCCGTGCGATCAAAAGAGTGAGACGGGTTGGAGAGAGTGACCTAGATAGACGATGTGCGTGAGAGAGTATACAATGTGAATAGGTCGAATTGGGCTCAAACATGGTGATATATCGTTTTTGTCCGAGAAAGAGCGAGGTCAATCGAGACATACGGAGAGAGAGAGATTGAGTGAGCATGGCCCACCATGAGGTCGAAAGAGTGGCGGCGGCTTGGATGGACTGACCTAGATAGACAATCTACGTGAGAGAGTATAGAGTGTGTCGATCGAGGCCCGAACAGGGAGATATATCATTTGTGTGTCAAAGAAAACGAGGTTAAACGAGACTCAGATAAAGAGAGCGAGATTGAGCGAGTGTGGCCCGCCGTGCGGAAGAAAGAGTGAGACAGTCTCGAGGGAGTGACCTAGATATACAACGTGCGTGCGTGCGCACGAGAGGTTGGGGGGGGGCTAGATAGGCAATGCATGTATTTAGTGCCACAGGGTGAGAGGGAGAGGGGGGAGAGAGAGAGCTCGGCATGGGGTGCAATGGTGGGTGTGTGAGATAAATACATTTGGT
>NC_057802.1:449097645-449099511 GCF_018294505.1 Triticum aestivum | reverse complement strand
GAAAGAAGATTCGTTTGCATTCTCAAATGTAGGCGCACCAGGCGGACCAGGGTCGTGTCGGGGTGGACACTGCTTTGGTGCCTTAAAGGCAACTGCCTTTGGGTCACTGACATGTGGGCCAGCCACCTGTTGGGCCCACATGTCATGGACACAAAGGCAGGTGCCTTAAGGCACCAAAGCATAGTCCTATCGGGGTGGTCGCATGTGTCGGACGGACGCGTAGCACCCAGCCACCCACCCCCCTCCCCCCAAAAAAAAGACGACGACAATATAAGTTCGCGCTTCCATGTTTTGGATTGAAATATCTGGCGGCCCCAATTCCAGCCCTGCAAAATCTCTCTTCTCCACCGTCCCCTTCCGCGCCCAGATTGCTCAAATCCCTAATTCGCCGCCAACCCTCGAATCGCCCCTCGTCTCGTCTCTTTCCCCACCGTTCCCCACCTCTGTGCCGGACGACGACGACGAAGACGACGGTCGCGCTTCACCACCGCATCGGAGCTACCTCATCTACGCCCTCGTCCACCGCACCGGGTGGTCCACCGACAACGTCGGCCGCCACAACCGACGTGCCTCACAAACACCGAGTTCCACCGCATCAGGTGCGCTTCACCGACGCCGTCTCCCAGCTCACCGGGGCTACTTCACCGAGCACATCGTCGCACCTCCGCCCCCCGAGGCCGTTGGGGCTTCACCAACGGTCTCGTCCACCGCATCGTAGCGCTCCGCTGCCACTCAAGATCTGCATCCGTGCGCGGCCAGCCAACGCCAGCGCATCACCCTCAACGGCTCTGAAGTGACCCGCAATCTAGCTAGGCGAGCATGCCCAAACGCCGGCCCGAACTAGGTATCCACACATCACTCCCTTTTGCATTGTTCCGACGATGTTTGGATACCCTTTCACTGCTCTCTTAGCTTACACGCCTATGCAACTCTGACTTTAACTCTTAGTTCTTCTGGAGATATCATCTGAAACAAGCAAATCCATTTTTTAGCGAAGCGTGACGGCGCTACGGGATCTGGTACACATCCTGCACACCCGTATAATCTTGTAAGTATCTGTCCTCTGGTACAACATCAAGGTCGATTCCTCTTATTTGATCAACCATTTGCCGTGTCAAAAATGCAGAGGGGGATGCAAGGAGCACAAGGCCTGCACATCCAAGCAAGTGGTAACATGGACTTGTACATGGAACATCCCAAGCGCAAGCAGAGCTGCAGTGAGCCTGTACAACGAGCTAGCGTAAGTCCCTACATTTCATTTAATTCGTACTGGCATTCGTGTATGATTTGTGTGCAGTGGCTGATCCACGAATTCAAGTTACCAGGGGCGAACATTTAACTTAAAAAATACGAAGGCACTTGCACTCCGGAAATCAACATAACTAGAGAAATGTGAAGCTACATGCACTTTAAAAACCAGCTAATGATCCAAAGTAGTTCAGATTATAAACACTAAATGATGCAAGCACCAAAAAACACAAAATGCAACATGGTGTACAAGGACTACAAACATGGTCTGTACCTGCTTGAATTATTCGTTCTCTGGCTGAAAATATCGAAGTGTAATTGCACGTATAACCAGTGCGCAAACTGCATATCAATATATCTATCCTGCACAAGTATGGCAATAGTTTCAAACAACAGATTAGAAAAGTATTTATGCTATGTTGTCATGATACGGGGACTTTCTGGTAGATGGCCTCGACGTTTCCTCAAGCTATGAAAATGCACTATAATTTGCTTGTCATCAATGCCTGCAAATCTCTGTCTCTCTCAACATAGTAGATCATCATTAGACACTAAATCCTTCAATGAGCTTGCAAAATGCTTGCATTAGATCCCTCATTAGACACTATATGTTCATCA